>NC_142930.1:143655476-143735476 GCF_046866305.1 Octopus bimaculoides
ATTTATTTGACAAGAAAAATTCCCCTTTTTTGTCTTAAATAATGATATGGAAAGGGTGCATGTAGTAATTATTTTCTCTGTCTATTCGTACACGGGTATATATATATATATATATATATATATATATATATATATATATATATATATATATATATATATATATATATATATATATATATATATATATATATATATATATATATATATATATATACATATATATATACATATATATATACATATATATATACGTATATATATACACCTGTTGATTAATAGCCCACCCAAGATGGTATTTTATTCATCTCTTACTCTAGTTTTTGCACACATCTTTCTAAAAATGAACTTTCATTATGCAGCTGAGGAGTACATTTTCATTGCACATCTTATGTGGTGTTCTCACTCCACAAATAAATGAAGTTTGTACGAAACGTTCGTACTGCTATAACCTAATAAATTTTTGTTTCTTCATATATATATATATATATATATATATATATATATATATATATATATATATATATATGACGGGCTTCTTTAAGTTGCCGTCTACAAAATCCACTCACATGACTTTTGTCGCCCTGAGGCTATAGCAGAAGGCACCCAAAGGTCCACGCAATGGGATTGAACCCGGAACCATGTACTTTTTACCACACAGCCCCTCCTATATATAAACACGCACACACACATGCACAAACACACACACACACATATATATATATATATATCATATGTGTGTGTGTGTGTGAAATGTCCATATGAGGCTCTGGTCCTTCACAAATCCTTATTTTCTATGCTTCCGCTACACCACTACGAATGATTTGTTCAAGATTATCTTCAATTATGTTTATTTGTTTGAATCGCTCTCAGTTTTTGTCTGGCGTTTTACCTGAATGACACTTACTGAGCTGTATTACAATTAATTCACTTTTACGTGCATCACACGTAAAGTTCTGAGAACTTATTCTCTATTTTCATCTCAATCGTAATTCTGAAGCCTTTAAAGCTCAAAAATAGATATGTGCGTGCGTACATCTATCTATCTATCTATCTATCTATCTATCTATCTATCCATCTATCTATATAAATTTAAATAATAAGGTTGAAAAATTTAATATTAATTTCATTAATATCAATTTAGAACCAGTGGCCTAACATATTAAAATCTGAAGATTCAGAAAAATTATATATTACATACATTTCCTTTTATATGTATATCTCTCTCTATATATATATTTGGCAAAATTGTACAGACATACTCTGCAGTGCAGTGTAGAATTGAAAACCAACGTTGTTAATTTTTAGGCACTTTATCAATCGAGGCATCTGCCAAGAATATTTTATATATGCAAATCTGTTTTCCAATTTAATTCAAATTTTAGTTTTAGTGCATATATAAACCATAACTCTCTGAACAATTAAAAAGAATGATCGGCCGCTGAAGAAATCCCAGTTCAGGATTTCAACAAATAATTGCAGAATTGCATTTCTTTTCGTATTTTCGGTCCATGACGTTATATTATGTAAAGGCAATGTGCATACATTTCAAAATTACATACGTTGTTGGTTAAAATATACAGAAATACGCAGAGATAAAGTAGAGCGCACATAACACACATGGTGTTCAGTATAAATTTAGCATTGTTTATGTCTCGTTTTTGAAGGATCAGCTTGATGTATCAGCTTGAGAAACACACAAAGGCGTTGGAGAAAATGAAGATTAAAGTAGTAGTTGAGAAAATGTTAACAAACATGGAGGACTCGAAGCAATCTTAAGACTAACATGGAGGACTGGAAGCAATCTTAATAATGGAAGAAATTTAACTCTATCATGACGATTTGCGCCGAGTTTCAAATATAAACAATTTCAGTGCAACTGAGTAATTTGTGAATACTCTAATGGATGTAAGATGTGACATAGACAGCAGCAACAGATGCTATGAAGCCGGGGCTAGCAGGAACTAATTCACCCGCCTTTGACACAATTCGGAACAGAGATATGAAGCTGCTGGAGACTGCAGTCAAACCCTGGCTGGAAACGGTTGTTGTCGGAAGGCCAAATGTGAGGCAGCAGAACCCGGTTCCATATATCTCGAGTAGGTATCAAAAGTTGATGTCGAGAGGAACTCCTCCAACTTGACCAGCCTTGCTTTCTTACCATCTAATTCCCCAGATTTACATGACATGTATCACTGTGCGTAAGGCACAACTGAGAAACGCGTCGAACGCAACGCATGCAACATTAAGGCTACAATATCAAGGCCGAGCTGGTGGCCAAGACCAGAGAACATTCCGGGGACACCGAGATGGGTGCATGCGCAAAGTTCCAGATCCGCCTTGAGGCTGCAAAGGTATTTAAGTGAGAGGGCTTATTTTGAATAATCTGTTATTTCCCAACCACATCAAGTTGATATTTTTCGATTTTTAAAAAAATACTTTTAATTTCAGATAGAAAAATGTGCTTTCTTTTCCTTTTGTGCAAACTTGAATTTATGCTCAACGGGCTGTATTCATACGCACGCAGGCATACACACACGCACGCACTCAAACACATATACGTATGTATATATGTATGTCAATGTCACCAGGTCAGTGTTTCAATCAACGTTTCAGCTCCTCAGACACATATTTTTTTTTTATTTTACATTTATGCAAACTGTCAAATTTACCCAGAACACTCTGCCCCCACTCCCATATATATATATAAACATATGTAGATATGTTGGAGTTAAGGCAAAAAATATGTGATATAAAAAATATATTTCCTTTTGAACGCTTCGAATATTGATTTCCTAACTCCAACATATCTACATATGTTTTCTATAAATACATATATATGATATAATATAATATAATATGATATAAAGAGACAGAGACAGAGAGACTGAAGTAATTATTTGGATGCCATGCTGTGAGATAATTATGCTAATATATGCTTTTTATACTGTTGATGTTTAGGGGTCAAGATAAAGGCGTCAAGATTTAGATAAGCACCATGCTAGTGCTAATCTATTTATGCAAAACACACCGTAAATCAGGAGAACGGGTTTAAATTTAAATACCTGAAAGTTGCAGAGTGAGTTAACTAAGATTGGAAACATTTTTTATACCACAAGGAAGGAAAAAAAAACGATTGTGTAGTATTGCTCATCGACATTGGTCTAATGTTTAAATTTCATTCTGTTCTTCTGATTTACGATATATTGTGCAACAGTTGTCATTGTTTAATTAATGACAAGCACAAATATTCAAATTAAGCCATTCTTTAATATAACTTAAATTTCAAGTAGTTTTATAAAGATCTGATCTGAACTATTGCCTGGTGAATGAAATTGGCTAGAGTTTCTGTGTGGATCACTTTTATTGAAGGCTCTGCGTCCGTCAGAAAACATTTTGTTCCGCAAATATACTCGTGCCGGATGCAGAAATATGTTTACATTCTCAGTAACCCCTCAATCATTCTAATATTTACTTACATACATGCATGCGTCTAGTTAGAATAGAGGCAGCTGATGAAGGATTAATTCCAAGTGGCTATTTGTTTTCCTATGTGTTCGTTCCGTTGTCTGTAGTTCATTGTTCTAACGTCCTGTATCCTGATATACATCTATATACACATGTAGATGTAAGTATGTACATATGTGTGTGTATACATGCATATATATTCTTTATATATATACGCACGCGTGTACGAACGCACACGCACGTACACACACATACACACACTGATACACCTATATACAATGTGTATATTGTACTGTGCGGCATAGCATGAGTGAAACTGAATTAAGAAAGAAAGGAAGGAAGGGAAAAAGGAAGAGAGAACGAAAAGAAGAATCAAAGAAAGGAAGGAAGAAAGGAAGGATGCCAGAAGGTCTTTTTATGTTCACTTCTGTGAGATGGCTTTTATTGTTATACTTGGTGATGGTCTGCGGATTGTAGCTTTTCCGCAAGTGACTGATGTTAATGACATTTCAAGAAGTCAATTATGTTTTTTGAAGAAAGGGGGAGAGAAAGACAGGAACGCGGACGAGAATGAAAGAGTAAGAAATGAAAGAAGAAACAGAGGGAAAAGAAAAGGCTTCAATTGTATTGTATCGATGTATTCAGCCCGTTGATGCTTAATTAAAGTTCAAGATGTCAACTTCAATTAGTCATTGTTTTTGAGAACATTACTCTCTCTTTTTCTTTGTCCCTCCTTCCCTCTTTCTGTTTCACTCTCTAATTTTCCTTCTCTCTTTCCTTCTCTCTCTCTCTCTCTCTCTCTCTCTCTCTCTCTCTCTCTCTCTCTCTCTCTCTCTTTCTCCTTCTGTTATATACATATTAACATGTTTGTAAATATACACATAAATACACTCGCACACACACGCTCTCACACTGAGTTCACCCGATGATAAAGCAATTTGTAGCTTTTATACACACACGTACATAAATACACGCACATACGCATATATATATATATATATATATATATATATCCACTCATCCTCATACATATATTGGGTCATCCCATAAATAATGTGTTTTTTTTTAATTCCATAAACTAGATGTCGGAGGAGGAGGAGATAAACCACCTGCTTCAACTTGCTATAAAAGAAGGTAGTAATTAACCTTCTACTTATTTTGGATCTAGTCTTTCTCATTCGCAAAATGACCCCCACTTAATTTTTCTCAGATTGCTTTCACTTTTTGTGTAAGGATGCAACTCTGAATTTTGATTACGCTCAACCAATTACTTTATCTCGTAAATTAAAGAATCTGATGATATTTGGATTCAAAGTTGGGAAATTTGGGAAATTTGGGAAATTCTAGCCAATCAACAGACAGCATGGCATTAGCAGCTTGTTACAATAACAACCACATGCTGTGATGTGGTTCATTGCTGTCTGTGCTGTTGTTGTCTATGTTGATTTTTCATACTTGATGGCAGAAACGTTAGCACGCCGGGCGAAATGCTTCGCGGTATTTCGTCTGCCGCTACGTTCTGAGTTCAAATTCCGCCGAGGTAGACTTTGCCTTTCATCCTTTCGGGGTCGATTAAATAAGTACCAGTTACGCACTGGGGTGGGTATAATCGACTTAATCCGTTTGTCTGTCCTTGTTTGTTCCCCTCTGTGTATAGCCCCTTGTGGGTAGTAAAGAAATAATACTTGATGTTTCACACCCCGAGATTCTTTTCACCCGCGTGATTTGTTAAAATTTTTCTGTTAGCATTTTACATATTTTTCTGTGCTCCTGTTTGTTAGTATTTGTAGATATTTTTCATTTCATATTTTTTTGGGACTCATTGATTTATGATTTCACTAGGTTAATTCTATTCATAAAAAAATTAAATTAGGAGTAGGGATATCCTGGAACAGAGAAACTGTGGGTGATACAGATAATTTGATATAATTTTTGAATTTTTCATGGAAAAACAGGTATACTTTTCCTAGGGACAAATCCTTTGTTGACCAGTGTTATTCTTATCGCAGTTTACAAATCCAAGCATGAAAACATTCATTACTTAGCTTTGGAGTTTTTGAGACAGACGCCTCCTTTTCACACACACACTCACACACACACACACACACACACACACACACACACACACATGCACTTATATATTAATTATGTACACAAATACACAACAGGTATACGACATACTGAAATACGCATAAAGTAAACACGTGCAGACAAATATATTAATGTAACAAATTTTGAAAAATGATTAAAAAATACAATCAATGAAGAGACAAATGAAACAGTAAGATGATACGTGTTGATTCTATTAGGTATTTCTTTTTATTTAGAAACATACAATGGACAGGTCAGACGCTACACTATACATTTTACAGGGTACAACCTTGAAGCTGAAACCGCTCCGATAAACTCAGAAAACTTCTATCTTGCTATTGACTAAAAATACCCAGTTTTTCGATTTTCAAACTTCTGTAAACTTTTTTCTCCAATTTTGCTTCTCCACAACATAATACCGTCAAAACAATGAGACTGGAAGGCTGAATTATTAAAGCCGATTTTCAGATTTATTTTCTTCGTGTTAAAAAAACGAAGTAGTGAATAAAATTTCTTTGCTTGTGAATGTGAGGATCCCTATGTTTCCTGTACATCAATATCCAAGGCTACAAATTGTCATTAAAGTGCTAGGTCGTCTTCGAATAGGAGAAGCACCATATATCTGGACTACTGGGTCCGTCTTATGTACCTTGTTCTCTCTAAAGTAATTCGATGCTATTCGCCCCCTCAGTTGTCAGTTATTGCACAAAAGCTAGACCATTATCAACAAGATACATCAAAAGTAAAATCAACAACAAACGTAGAGATTTCAATGCCATAGACACATCATCATAATCATCCAGTTGAAGCCAATAGGAAAACTAAAGAACACCACCAAACAAGTGGTGTTTAAATCTGCAGAGGAGTTTCTATAAGTTTCTATATTTGTCTACATACATCTTAAAATGTACAATGTAAATAATCTTGACACCAGATTTATTTATTGGGGGAACTAGCTTTGATTTATTTCGATTTATGGTAAATTGTATTGCAAGTAATAAAACTGGTACCAAATACTATTGACACTCAGTCTCAAATCTCATCAGAACTAGTTTTTAAATATATTGTTGTGTTTGTTATTCGAAGTGACGATATAATTTCTTTAGAGAATAGTTTCATATTATTCTAGCACTGCAAACTACTGTGAGTTTAATGCTTATTTTAATCTTGTGTATTCAGTGACAAATAATATATTGGCCCACAGAATGATTACTAACGTTTTCATTTAAAATATTACGTTTCAAGAAGTTTTATGAAATAGAAGATACATTTCTATAAACTTATACAACTGGAAGAATAATGGTGTCTCCTGTTTGAAAATTAACAATGTCTGTATTAAATGTACAAATCTCGGATATTGAGCTGATAAATCCATATTAATGAAACACTTCAACCTGCAAATGCATGGGAACGATGAAAAAATTCTTGAGATTGTATATGTCCGTTGTCTTATTATAAAATTCCAAGTATTCAGAATATTTCTATTCACACTAAAGATTGTATTTATAATCAATTGATTCTTGAAAGGCGATCTAATAATAGCTATCCAGATACAATATATCATGTGAAAGCGTTATCTTTAAGTCAATGTATGTATATATTTATATATATATATCTTTCCTTTCCTGAGCGTCCAATAATACTATCCATATCACGTCCTCACCTTGTTGTTTTTTTGTTTTTTTGTTATTGTGTTTTTGAACTATATATATATATATATATATATATATATATATATATATATATATATATATATATATATATATATATATATATATATGTAATTGCCGTCTCCTGATCTTCATTTTCTATTTAGTGTATACATAAGTACATGAGAATTTACATGTATGCATGTAAAAGAGATGATGAATTGATGTGATTTTAAGATAGTTATATGCAACATAGATGTTTTACAAGAATTATGTTATTAAAATATTTATATTTATAAATGTGTGCATGGCTAAGTTATTAAAATTTAATATATTATGTATAATTTACATGTGCATGTATACAATGCACATATATATATATATATATATATATATATATATATATATATATATATCCATATATAATTTATATATATGTTTATGTTGATATGCATGTATGTCTGTATGTATTAAGGTGGATTGGTGGATAAATACTTAGCAATTCATACAAAAATGATTAGCAGCATTTTTCCGGTTCTGTATGTTTTGAGTTCAAATTCCGCCAAGGCTACCATTGTCTTTTATTCTTACTGGTGCAATAAGATACTCGTCTAGTACTGGGGCCGATATCATCGTCTTTCCTCCTCCAGCTTTAATTGTTTGAATTGTACTAAACTTTGTAACGCTAATTGTTAAGCTTTCAATATTATATATTTCTATAATAAACAAATTACTAAACATTTTCATGCTAGAGATGCAGATCTAGATCAAGTAATCATCAGGAATCCCCGAATGGAAATGTATGGCCTGGTCTCTTTTTTAATGAAGGCCTGAAACTGTCACATTCAATATATTTGCGCTACAAAATATCAATTCTGGCTCTTCCCACATCGGTGTCTCCTCAAACCAAACAGTAATCAATATATGTATTTTAGTATCCCCATCCAACTATATTCATTCAACGTTATACATATATAAATGTACGCAACCAACCATAATTTAAAAATTTGGGGTCAGATATGTTTTACTATAATTTCGGCTTATTTAGGTGAAACTTGCATGCATATCCGCAGTGGTTTAATTAAATCGAATTCGAGCCAGTATTTATGGAAATTGATATGTAATTTATTGTCCTGTATATATGGAATGATTTGACTCAAGTTTTTTATAGGCACGGTTGTCAGACATATAAACAAATCCGTCGACAGAGTCAAAACACAATTATGTATGCTTATATACAAACATATATGAATTTTTATGTGTGCGTGTTTTTCTTTCTGTCTAGTAAAAGTTTTCAACTTCATAAGCACAAGGATTATTTTATGATTTAATCTGTATGTACTTCATCACAATTGAGCAGAAATACACACACACACACACACACACACACACACACACACACACACACACACACACACACACGCACACATGTACATATATATATATATATATATATATATATATATATATATATTAAGGATTCGGGCTTTCGTGCAACTTGCGTCTATGGAGTTCCCCCAACAATTATTGGTCAACTTGTTGCTACAACAAAAGTCATATGTCCAAGATTCAGCACAGAAGAAATAAGCACGTGACCACAATACGAACTTCTTACGCAGAATCGCATGTCTGCGTGGACTTCAGCGCTTTTGAATTAGGTCTATTTGTTTTAATTATACTTCCGTTTGAAGTCATATTGTTTCTATGCGGCTTTATATTTGCGTATGAAATGTATGCATACATGCATGTTAAAGTAAAATCCGTGTCGCAATGCGTATAAACAAAATATAATTACATATATTTGAAAAAATATATACGACGTGAGCTCCACGCCTTAATAAACAAGATTGTAATGTAAACAAAATGTAAACAAAATGTAAATGTAAACAAAAGAAAAGAACCTTACTTTTTCGTTATTGAAAGGATGGAAACCAAAATCGGGCACTAAATATAACCATCTGGAAGTAACATTGTAAGGAACTTCATTGAAAGATCTACTGGTTTTAATAATGAACTTTCTTACCTAAGGTTATTTAGTATTTATTTCTGAGCTCTATCCATTAAATAGCGGTGTTTGTGTAAAGGCATCCGTGACATCCTAGGCTCATTTTCTTACGCAGTGAACACCCGTGTTTATTTAATCCAGAGTATGTCTTAAGTGGATGGGATAATCTCTAGTTCGTGGCAATTGTTTCAGTTTCAACATAAAAGTGACATGAAACCTTTAGATAATATAAAAAATTTCTAAAATCTGATAAATGCATCTATGAGGATGCATAAATTTATATATATGTACATTACTGTATATATATATATATATATATATATATAGGCGCAGGAGTGGCTGTGTGGTAAGTAGATTGTTTACTAACCACATGGTTCCGGGTTCAGTCCCACTGCGTGGCATCTTGGGCAAGTGTCTACTACTATAGCCTCGGGCCGACCAATGCCTTGTGAGTGGATTTGATAGACGGAAACTGAAAGAAGCCTGTCGTATATATGTATATATATATATATATATATATATATATATGTGTGTGTGTGTGTGTGTGTGTGTGTGTGTGTGTGTGTGTGTGTGTGTGTGTGTATTTGTGTCTGTGTTTGTCCCCCCATCAACGCTTGACAACCGATGGTGGTGTGATTACGTCCCCGTAACTTAACGGTTCGGCAAAAAGACACCGATAGAATAAGTACCAGGCATCCAAAGAATAAGTCCTGGGGTCGATTTGCTCGACTAAAGGCGGTGCTCCAGCATGGCCACAGTCAATTGACTGAAACAAGTAAAAGAGTAAAACAGTATATATATATATATATATATATATATATATATATATATATATACATACATAGATACATACATACATACATACATACATACTGATACATGTATATGTATGCGTGTGGTGTGCCAAACATAATAGTTTAAAACATTCATGTAAATATCGATAGGCATGTCTGTCTGGGTAATTACAGACAGACCTATTGATGTGACTTTGTAATAGTTTTCTAGGAAAAAAGACCCCGACAATATTGCTTTCTGTGTGTGTGTGTGTGTGTGTGTGTGTGTGTGTGTGTGTGTGTGTGTGTGTGTGCGCGTGTATGCATGTGTGTGTATTTACTGAGTCATTGCTGTAATTCTGGATTGTGTCTTGTCTTTATACATACATTATCGTTTTTACTTCTGTTGTTATCGTTCTACTTACTATTTTCTTCCAAATTTAATTCTCATTGTTAACGTGCTAGTTCGAAAAAGCATGATACTTATGTCGTTTTGTTTCTCCTTACATTTATGTGTGTGTGTGTGTGTGTGTGTGTGTGTATGTGTGTTTTGCTGTCCTGTATGTAGTGTTGTTGTTGTTGTTATTGCTGCTGCTACAGCGGCTGCCGTTGCCGTTGATGTTGCATCTGTGCGACAGGTTCTATTTATATTCTAGTATTATAGTTCTCTTCTGTTTCATTGTCTCTCTATACCATTTTGATTGGCTGCAGATATCATTTGAGGCGATTAATTATCCATTCCTTGCTTACTATGATAGAAGGCACATGTGCTAACTATCGAATAATCTATGTACCTGTGCGATAAGGAAATTTCCCTCGCCATAATCTATAGGCTTTCGATGTCATTGCGAGGCTCCAGCAAGACGCTACTACTGTCTTCTTTATCCGGTTCTACTGAAGCGTTGTGACAGAAAATATACCGATAGGGTATTTTCAGAAATCTAGCTGATGAGTACAGTAGCCTGTACTTGGCTAATAAAAATAATATTAACACTGGTTTGCGACCGTCATTTTGTTCTGTAGAGGTGTCCACTCTGTAAAAATATTCGAATCAGACACTTGGTCTCAGAAAGGGAGCGTCGTATGTTCTTCATCCAAGAGTCCTACAAATGTAAGTAATGGACAATTGTTATTGCTGTCACTTTCGTAAATCTTTAACATTTTTCTTAAAACCGGAGAAAAAGACGAACGAGACGAGTATGTGACTGGCAAGAAAAGGTTTGCATAGTAGGTCTCCGACGATATTTGCAGAACATAGTGAGAGATGGTTGTGATTGAAAAAAGGAAGGCTGAAAAAGAAAACAGTAAGTCTGTTAGTAGCAGCAAAAGATCAGGCATTGAGGATTGACTGGATAAATGCAAACAGACGAAAATCCCGCAGATTCCCAATATACGTTATATAAATATCAAAAAAAGAAATTGTTACATAATTAGAGAATATAGTATGCTTGCACAGAAAAAATACAGGAAAAGACATGACAACCTAAAGAGAGTAATCCACTGGGAGTCATGTTAAAAGCAAGTATTTGACCATGTTGATAAGTGGTATGAATATGATCATAGAAAAGTGATAGAAAGTAAGAAATATAAGAAGTCGGATTTTAGCATTCAGACTAACAGAATAACAGGAGCTAAAAGGCCTAATTCACTACTATTAGACAAGAATAGAAAGTGACAGGAAATTGACATTACAGTCACAAATGATGAAAGCGTCAATATGAGAGGTATAGAGAAAATAAGAAAGTAGCACTACCTAGGCATTAGGTGCATAGGAACTATTCCTAAAGATTTAAACACATGGATAGGGAAATTTGGCGTAAAATCGAGTTTAGGGCAGTTCCAGAAAACGATATTATTATTGACAACTAGGATACTTAGGAAGATTCTCGGCATCTAAGGTTACGTGTTGTATCCCGATGTTAGGAAATTTTGTAGCAATTTGTTGTGTGTAAATGAAATAATAATAATAATAATAATAATAATAATAATAATAATAATAATAATAATAATAATAATAATAATAATAATAATAATAATCATCATAATAATGATGATGGTAATAATAATATTAATAATGATAATAATAATTAATAATAATAACAACAACAACAAGAGCACTCAGAGAGCGCAAACCTTCGCCAAGGTAACGCCAACGTCCTCTCGACGATTACCTGAGATGATTTTTAAAATGAGAATATCTGAAATAAACTCGACTGCTCTCACAAATGAGAATACTAAAAATGAACCCAACTGCTCTCAAAAATTAAGTAAAAAACCAGAAAAAATCATCCAGAATCCTTGTCCGGTACCGGATAATCCCAAAATCTAATCAGTTCGTGCCGGTCACGAGCCCAAACATCCCCATCCATGAAAGTCTCATCTGAATCCATCCGGCGCTTCTTGAGACATCTTGTCCATGGACAAAGAAACATGACTGAAAACAGTACTTCCGCCTTCACTAAGGCAGAGGTAATAATAATGATAATAATAATAATAATAATAATAATAATAATAATAATAATAATAATAATAATAATAATAATAATAATAATTGTTTTTGATTTTTTACACAAGGTCAGTAAATCTGAGAGAAAAATGTAAGTATACTACATCCAACCCGGTGCTCGATCGGTGCTATATCTTATTGGTCTTAGAAGAAAGAATAGCAAAATCCACCTCGACAGTATTTTTACTGAAAACGCACAGTGCTAATAAAAATATCGCTACATATTTTGTCGAGCGCACTAACAATTTTGCCAAGCCAACCTATTGGCAACGACAAATAATGGTTTCTTTTAATCACCTCACAGCGCCGGAGAAGGGCGATCCCGCCTGAATAAAAAAGGAAAAAAATACCTTCCACGTTATAGTCTCACAATAACACTTGATATCTAAGGAGAACACTCCACAACAGCTGCAGTATAAATGAAAAAGTGGAGTATTTCTTGAGATAATACCTAACAGTGTATCGCGAAGTGTGTCAATAACGCCAGTCTGTATTGAGCCCCTAAATAACATGTGTTTCGAAACAAAGTTTGGAATTTTAGCATAAAGAACAAACAGAACGTATTTAGGTTCACTTTACTGTCCATGGCAAATATCAATCAATTAATTATCGACTAAGCAACATTATACAAGCTACAAATGAAGAAATTATATCGACATGGCTTCTGAACAAAGGGTAGAAGACAGCTAAGGAATGTATCAATCACTCCATTTGTAATTCACATATCACATTTATATTCAACTAATCAGTAAATATTATAAGAGTATTGACAAAGTACTACGGGGTAGACACAGCTACGATCTTGAAAATGGTCTGTACATATTATTAAAGAATTGCCACGCAACATTTGTACATCTCTCTTATATCTAAATATTTCTATGCATACATTCTATTGAGCTTTCTGATTATCCGTAAACATTTTTGTCAAACTTGAATGCACTTGATTTATCTACTAGTATATATTGGTGTACCTGTATGTGGTAAGTTGTAATGTGTTTCGCTATGATTTTGTGTAAGTTGTTAGGCGAGTGAATACAATGTATGGGTGGCCGTAGTAACACGATTTTAGTACATATATACACGATATGAATACTATAAAACAAGACATTATTTTTGTAATAGATATTAATATAGAATGTTGAAGTATGAACAAAAGTTTCTAGTTTTAAATATATAGTAAAAAAAAATGTCTTGATTGTAAAATCTGAAAAAGAGAACGAATCATGAAATACTTGTAAACTCATATATTTCTAGTCAAATTGACAAGAGGACATAAGGACATAAGAAATATTATTGCTTGGTAAAGCAGTATCTACTAACATTAAATTATATATATATATATATATATATATATATATATATATATATATATATATATATGAATATATTTATCAAGATACTTGAAACAATAATGTATAAAATATTTTCAAAGTATATGATATGAAAAAATGTATACATATGAGATACACAGGACGAAACATTGTTATTTGAAAGCAAAATGCAGAGCTGACACTCAAATAAAACTGAACAGTGTAAAATTCCAATATATTATTGTTTCAACTACTACTACTACTACTACTACTACTACTAATACTACTAATAATTAATCAGCTTCATTATCACCACTACCACAACCATCATCCTCATTGTCATTACTAATATCATTGTCGTTTTTCTTGTCGCGTTCATGCTGTCCATATTATTATTATTATTATTATTATTATTATTATTATTATTATTATTATTATTATTATTATTACTATATTGCTTAGTTTATGTAGGAGCCTTTACACTTTGGAAGATGAAAAAAGCTGTTTCTTGATGAAATTGCTGTATCATAATAATTCTCTATGACGTTGATCTTTATTTTCTATCTTTTGTACTGCGTTTTTGACTGAACTCCGTGGTTTAACTGGTATTAGTTTTGTCTCAAGTGATTTCACATTTGCAAACCTTTTGAATATATATTCTATATGTTCTGTGTTTTTTTATGATTCCTTAACGACAAGAACCCGTTGCAGGAAAGTTAACTAGAAAACACTCGAAGCTTTCTCCATGAACCACAAACTAGAAATGGTGAACACTGTCCTACATATCTTTCAGATAACGCTAAGACAAAATGTTTCTCGCCCAGTTTCATGAAACTAATTTCATTTGCAAATATTTATTATTGTGCAATGCTTAATATACGGGCTTGAGTCGAAACAGTCACTCTACATTCTGCGTTAACATTTCACTATACTTCTCCATACGTTTCTTACTATACTATTTCTCTACTGATTTGTGGCTTTCTGTCACAATAAGAGATTACAATTTTTATATTAAAGGTTTGGATGCATCTACTGTACACTATGGAATCATTGCTGGAAATTTTTAGTTAAGTTTTGTGCTTCTCTGTGTTGCTGTTTTTATTATTACTGGGAATAGTTTTGCAGAATATGGATCATATCTGCGATGATAAATGAATTTTCCGAAAGTATGTGTGCACGAACGTTCTTTCTAAATTTCGCACATATTGACTATTCACGGGCGCTGCTGCAGTGTTTGTTTCAGTCTTCTGGTAACTCTCCTTTTAGGCATCTATGATTGGATTTAATTTGAGACTTTTCCATATATGTCCGTAGAACTATTCACACTAATAACGAAACACAGAAGCGGATTATAACCATAGAAGATAAAGCCACTATTATTTAATTTCTTGTAAATTCAAAACATTGTTTGTATGTAGTTGACCTCTTCCACAAGGGACTTCCTTTCTTTGCATATTTTTTTCATGTAGATACTTAGTCACATGCATCTTCTAAAACTTCTGTCAATTCTACGGTCTGACAGGTACGGTGCCTATTTTTGTATCAAGTTTATTTCCTTCTTACTTTGTACTGTTATTTTTGTAATGACTTATAATTCTGATATATCAGCTATTAAACATAATGCCTCTAATTACGCTGTTATATTTCCTGTCATTCTACCTTCTCTATTCTACTATTAAAACTACAGTATGTTAGTATACTAACTACTGCAATATATTTTTTCGAGTTATAACAAATTGTTCAGGGTAAATTATATGAATTCAGGCTGTCGCATCCAACCAGATTTTCACAAATGGTATCGCAAAGAGATGACGCAACTACATTTGATATTTTGATTCAATGCATATTTATACCATAATCATTTCTGGAATACATCGAACAAAAGCAATATTTCAATTTCTATTTGAAAGCCTTCAGACTATACTTATGTCCAACAACGTGGCTCACACAATATTTTTTACAAACTGTTTGCGCAAGGTTATTAATTAAGATGATGTATTCCTGTTCTCATTTTTTTATATAATTAATTATATTTGTTTTACATTTTTAATGCATCTCTTTGATCTCATGTTATAACGTTTATTTTTCTTCTAGTCTATCATTCCCTTACATTATCAAATTATACAGGACTAGCAGAGCCACTCGGCGTTGTCCAGGAATGAAATTGTTGCTTATTGGTACTTGGAAACTTTTACAATAATTAAAATGGGGCTTAAATGAAAAAAATTCACACAGCGAATATACCACGTTATTGTTTCACTGTTATATACACAGATATACATTGACGCATGTCAGTCGAAAAGTGAAAGTGTAATAGTAATACTTACTTTAACACTCAATGGTTTTACACTTTCGTATATGTTATGTACATACTATTCATGTAAGTGCTTCTTCATATACTATGTTTTCTGTCTTGCCATGTTTATCACTAAGAATGTAGAGGTTCTTTTCATCTCCAACTCTAGAACATCCAATATACAGCTGACCATGTGAGAAGCAAGGTTGAAGGAGGTTAAGTCACACCACCTTTAGAGATTGACCTTGTGCTTAGTTGATAGACATTGCAAAGGTAAGTTTGACGGGAAACTGCAGTCTCTTGAACTGAAAGGGGAGATCATTTGAAATGAGAGGTATCCTTGGAATGAAGACATTCTCACCCATCATGTTGCCTGTAATTATTGTTGCTTCCAACACATGGGGCATGGCTGTTTTAACAACCAACCGTGTTCCATTGCAGAGTCTGGGTGTATCAAGGTTTCTTAATAGCATTATGGGAGCACCTATTTTCACGATCAGAATGTGTGGTGGAAATCCTGGTGGCTGAAGTGAATTGAGGAACTCCACTGGGTAATGCGTTGCCTGTTCTTGATCAGGGACAGAGTTAATTGATCTGTATGAACGTTCAGGTCCTGGAAGCTGAGTTAACAAATTTAAATTCAGCTTGTCTACAGAATCATTCCTTGGTGCCAGAATTGTTCTTTCACATAGCCACTTGTGACTTTTGTAGTTTGTGGCAATGTTTGGAAACACCTTGCTCTTTAGTTCTTCAAGGGAGGCAGTCATATTGCTACATGGGAGATGATGCAGATTATCTTCTGGATTTTGTGGATGTTTTCCATTTCCAATGTCAAGTAACTTGTTGGAGAACTGTGCGGCTAACGGGTCACCATGAATGTGAACCCTCATGTTGGTTGTCAGAGTAAGCTGCTTGACATGTTGCCAGATATATGAGGACTTGATGCAAGCTCTCAGCTCATCCGCCCTGGTTCCTCTGGGAACGACAGGCAGCGTTTGCCTGAAGTCACCAGCCATGAGGATGGTGACACCACCCATGATCTTCTTATTGTTTCTGAAGTCTTGTAGTGTTCTATCAAGCGCTTCAAAGGCTGCCTTATGGGATATTGTTACCTCATCCCAGACAATGAGTTTGGCATCTGTAAGGAGTTTTGCTAACGCTGTATTCTTTGTTATGTTGCATAAAGGAGATTCATTTTGGATGAGGTTCAGAGGCAGCTTGAATGTTGAATGGGCTGTTCTTCCACCTGTTAGGAGGGTGGCTGCAATTCCAGAGGATGCAATAGCCAGAGCAATCTTCTTCTTCTGTCTCACCTGGCAAGGAGCAGGTTGATCAATAATGTCTTTCCTGTGCTTCCAGGAGCATCTAAGAAGAAAACCCCACCAGTGTTATTGTCCAGAGATGTAAGAACTTGCCAGTATACCTCCTTTTGATACTGTACCAGAATTGGTTCCTTTTCATTGACAACTGCTTGGAAACTTTCCATGTTGTATGATTTTTCCCTGATTAGCTCTTGTGCTAATCTGTGTTGAACATCTGTGACAGGAGAAGCTGGAAGACCATAGATTTCAAGTTTGTTTCCACCCAGTGATTGAACCTTGTCGTCTATTAATCTTAATGTCTCATTGAAGATGTCATCATTGAATGTGACATCACTGTCACACTGATATTGAATTCTTTGAAGAATGTCTCCCGAAAGCCCCTCCTTGTATTTGTCCCAAAGTTGATTTGGATTTGACAATCCACAGTTCACCAGCATGATGGAGAAGAGGTTTCTCAGCTGCATAGGAGACTTGCACATTTGTGCCTGTCAGAGTGGCATCCCAGTGAGCATCATCTTCCAGAAGACATCTGAGATGGCAAGCCTGGCGATATGTTTAACATACTGTGTTATCAACCGTTCGTAAGGCCGTAAATGATGTGGGTCCCTTGACATGGTGTAATAGAAGCCTTAGATAGTAGCACTCTGAGTAGTTGGGATGGACAACATAGACTCTGCCAAGTGTATCTGATTTCTTGATTCCTGGATGAAATTTGTCACTCAGTGAACCAAAGAGCCAGTATCGAAGGTACCAGAAAAAAAAACCTCAGCAACAGGGAAACACGAAACCGTACTTCTGTTAGTAAATGATGAAATTACTTACATCAGTAAATGTGAACTTGTTAGCGATTGAAAACTTAAACTTTTATTGAGAACAGTAACGATTGAAGTTAAAGTGAGGTTGAAGCGAAATTTGTCACTCAGTGAAACAAAGAGCCAGTATCGAAGGTACCAGAAAAAAACCCTCAGCAACAGGGAAACTCAAAACCGTATTTCTGTTAGTAAATGATGAAATTACTTACATTAGTAAATGTGAACTTTTTAGCGATTGAAAACGTAAACTTTTATTTTCGAACAGTAACGGCTGTAGTTATGCCGTTAAAGTGATGTTGAAGCGAAATTTGTCACTCAGTGAAACAAAGAGCCAGTATCGAAGGTACCAGAAAAAAAACCCTCAGCAACAGGGAAACTCAAAACCGTATTTCTGTTAGTAAATGATGAAATTACTTACATTAGTAAATGTGAACTTGTTAGCGAATGAAAACGTAAACTTTTATTGAGAACAGTAACGATTGAAGTTAAAGTGATGTTGAATCGAAATTTGTCACTCAGTGAACCAAACAGCAACACAAAGCCGTACTTCTGTTAGTAAATTATGAAATTACTTACATCAGTAAATGTGATTAAACTTTTAGTGCGAACAGTAACAATTGAAGTTAAGGTGAAGAAAAAACTATGGCTACCAGAAGTTGACATTGAGGAAACTTTTTAAAGAACTGAATCTTAAATATAATGCAATATTATTTATCTTAATAAAAAAAATCAAATGAAGAGCCTAAGATTTATCCGAGGTCAAATGATTCATGCATCACAAGTATGGAAGTAAATGTTGAAGCCGTTTTCACGTGATAAGCGATTACACACACATCTCTGTTTTATATATAGTATAGATAAAACTAACACAATTTTCCGAGTAGGTTT
Organism: Octopus bimaculoides; assembly: GCF_046866305.1. Classification (NCBI taxonomy): domain Eukaryota; kingdom Metazoa; phylum Mollusca; class Cephalopoda; order Octopoda; family Octopodidae; genus Octopus; species Octopus bimaculoides. The sequence goes on from NC_142930.1 coordinate 143,674,594, forward strand.
GTTTTCAGTAAAAGCTTCCGTTTAAAGTATGTACCTTTTGTCTAATATTTTCTCCTTCTCTAGCATGATTACATTATCAGTTTAGAAATATATTTTATTCTCTCTGTCCACACAATAATTAATTACTTTCTCTAATGTAATTCAACAAATCTATTTAATACGTCGTTAACATTTGTAGGGGTTTTTTTTTTGTCAATGTAATACAAATTTCTCTTTCGTCTGTAAATGTGAACGATTTCCGGTTTTACACTAAACCTTAATTTTGCCCCTATAAATACATCCTACTTTTATATATTCTGATAAACGTTCTTTGAGTTTTCTTTTTACTTGCGCACACTTCCTGTCTCCATTTAAAGTACATCAGCGTCCTGCTTGCACCTATACATTCTTTTGGGGCTTTTTTCACTGTAACTAAATACATTCAGTGGCATTTTAGGTTAATTCACTTGTCTTACATTGTCAATATCTATCAGAAAAGTATAATGTGCAGAAGCTATTTGTGCTTTTAAGTTATTTTATATTTGGCGTTTTTTCATGCGTAAGCAGGAAAACCTTTCGCAACACCTCATCGAATTTCGAAATACATTTACTCGGAAATAGAGAAGAATAGAACAGTTGTGTGTGCTCTGCTTTCTCTTGCTTACTGTGTTACAGAAAGGAAAATTGAAAAATATATCCAGCTATAACATACTTTTGTTCCAACGCGCAAATAGTATTATTTTGAAGCAGTAGGTAAAAAATGAGTTATTTATTTTCGATATTCGTCAGAATCATGATTGCTATATTTGATATATGACAATGAAGTTACACTGGACAGAATTATTTGGGTGTTAAATGATAGATATATTTATCGATAATCAAAAACTTTAGTGAAACTAGATATCAAATAGTATTTGATATTTTATCAGTTTCCTCTTCAAAGATTTCAATTAGAATGTAAATCAATTTGCTGTACACCGTATAACAAATCTCTTCTGCTAAATTTGTACAGTTTCTTGAAGCTATATTGACGCCATCCATAAATGTTTAGCATTTTATATTTTGTTTACCGTTTATGATCTAGTACAATTTCTTAAAGCAAATAGACTTTAGTTACGTCCGGATTACTCGTACAATGGATATAATCAAAATATAAATGTTGCACGCGAAAAGATACTTATAATACAAAAATAAAATTAAAATTATTGTATTACATTCACGTGTTTTCATCATATAAACTTACTACAGGTGTAGAAATATCGATTGATATTATCCACTTTAATTTCATTATTATATTATTGCAATTATACTTCATATTGCTTGAAGCCCTGCTAATAATAAATGCGCCCTTATAATTGCTTTATTGGTGTACAAAAGTAGAAAATATTACTTTTTCTACTTCTAAATAAGGGATGAGAAAATAGTATAGATTGAATATAAATTGAATTTAAAGTTATATTTACCGATAAAATTACATTAATCAAATTTCAGTTTTGTAAAAAATGATTATTCCACTCAAATGGACTTGTGACCGTCTACTATGACAGAAGTTATTACTAACTAGTTTTTTTTTTTTAAATAGCTTCTGAATTATATTTCTGAAAAATACTTTAAAAATATATTTAAATATCACGGCTACAACTTAGATTAGAAGTTGTTAATCTTCCCATATAACGCAAACAATATTTTAGAAGAACTAAGCTTATCCATACTCATTGCATCTATATTTATATGTGTCTAATCTCAGATCTAATCTCTCAAATCGATTTTATTTACTGCAATGAAAGAGAGTGGCAGTTGCAATGTAATGCCTCACTCATTGACAGAAGCAGTAACAAAAGTTTGCTATTCATGTCGATTTATTAGAACATTTATCAATTTCATTTCCAGAAGCCAAGTAACTTCCTGTTTGTGAATGCATATGTTTATTGTTACAGCTAAACATAGCTCACAAAGTTCATTTATTATTTGTTTTTTTTTGTTTTTTTTACTCGCAATATTTTGTATATAAATTTGAATTAAATGTATTAGAAAGATATTCACACTATTCAGATTCAAATATTTTGTTCCTATTTATTCAGATTCAGTCACCATATAACAGTATTGCATGTTTTCAAATTAAATTTAACATACAAGGATTATTTTTTTTTTCATATTTTCTATTTACTTTTAATATTAAAAGTGCACTATATTCAATAACAATTTTTACTTATAATACATTTGAATAATAGATATATATCCACCATGATATAGAGATGTGTACAGTTCGATCATTTGAATAAAACATATCAGAAGTAATTAGAAAAGTGACACAAAACCTCCAAGGCTAATAGATATATACACATTGGTCACATTAGACACTTTAATTTGAATATAATACATTGAATTAAAAGATTCTTTCGTATGATTTGTAAATTATATTCAAGAATGTATACGAGCAGCGTGATATAAGAATGTGTATAGTTGAATTTGCTTGAAAATTCCCAGAAACATGGAAGCCAGCCGGTTACATATCTCTTCTTTGAAAGCTTTAAAAATACAATACCCGTTTATAGGGCTATTCTTCAACCTATGAGTTTTTGTCAGTAACATCTTTAATTTTCTGTAAGTGGTATTCATTAAAGGTTAAGTCTCATGGACAGGAGTTTCGATAGCCTGAACGGAGTGATGGGTTGTATTGTTAAGAAGCGCACTTCTAAGCTTCTCATGTCTGCTCAAATGTTGCCCTACAACAGTCACATCCTGGGTATTGTACTGGGTCAGGGGTAGGAAGTCGGGAAACTGTTTGTGATTCCTCACAACTACAGAGAACATAAAAACTATTTAGGAAAATCTTTGAATTATTAATATTTGTAATTGTAGTCCTTAAGATATTCTTGCAAATTAAAATGAAAAAGTTTGAAATGACGTTAAATACAAAATTCACCAGGTAGACATCTGCTTTCGTTCATAGTTAATTAAAATACTGGTTATTTAGAGTTCAACTTTTGAGTTTGCCATAACAAATTATCCCAAGATAATGTCTGAGCACGAAAATAGATGTGGCAATATAAACTGGAAATTATGTTGTCGCCATTAGATTCACTGATATGATTAACGAGAAGAGCTTCTTAAAATGTTACATCTATTAGGTAGGTATTGTATGTACACTTATATAGCGTGTTGTTCATCAGTTTCACGCCGCATTACTAACTTTTCTGTTTGCAGACTGTGAAATTTTAAAATTAAAATATTTTGACTGAATACATTTCAAGTTTCTCAACTGTTGGTACTGACCTAGTTAATGTGAGCCACAATAATTGACTGAAAATATATTCGTCTTTAGTTAGAGTACGAAAGTTCAGAAAACATTAAATCTAGCTTTCAAATGACAAAATATCTGTTATTTCTACTTTAATATATTCAAATTTATATCCCAACGGATAGCATCAAGAATGTTAATGTTATTTTGGCTCTCTTTCATTGAAAGATGATTATTTTAGAATAAAAGAACAAAATGTTCTCAAAAGAAGATATTTCATTTTTGATCGAGCATCAATATGTAAGCATTTGTTTGTTTTTTTCTGTAAATATACATATTCTAGGTTTACTTTGAAAGGAACCATAAATAGAACAACTGGAATTTAATTGTTATAATTAAATCCTTTAATGATTTTTTTTCTCTGAGTTATTCATCCCTATGTCATTAAATATATCATTATTCAAAATAAATAGATTTCAAATATCATATTTAACGTACATAATTTTAGAAGAGTGCATTAAAGATATCTTATACTGCTTATTTTCTAAAACTTTACCTGACAGTGATTAACAAGCAGAATTCCTAAGAAACAGTCATGCATATTTACGCAAGACTTACAATCATTGGTTTAAATTGACGATCTAAAAATAGCAATGCTCCTAAATGACAGGTTCTACTAAGCATAAGAACAAAATCAAAATAGATCTGTGTTTTCATTAAGCTGTCATTATCTCGTATAGCACTATTTTAATCTTGCTAAGATCACAGCAAGAATATTTTATATTCAGTACAACAACACAACTAGATATATCCTGTGGATTTTACAGTCGCGGCTGGAGAGAAAAGTATTTTTGTTTCTTTAGTGGATATATACTGATAGATTTATCTTATACTGTATTAGCATTAAATCTATACATCAAAACTGCGAAAGAAAGCATTAATGATATTAGCAGCAACAAAATGGATCGGCATTAATATCTAACGTCTGCAGAATTTATCATAATGGTTGTTTCAGATAGATTTGATGACTTACTTCTCTGCCTCTCCACATATACGAAAATGAAAATTTCCGAAAATATGTATCATTTTGTAATCTTATGAATACATAGGTAACTATTTCCGAGAGGTTTAACATAGTCGGATGGTGAAAAGTAAAGTAAATATCATATATTGAGGGAAAGAATCTACAGAATAAATATCTCCGGCATTGTTGAAAACTAAAGCTCTCTTTCTTTCTTTCAGCCTGGTGTACACTGATTATCATCAGTGTTTTCATTTATAGTACACACAACTGAAACATTAAAAATATTTTGTGGAATTAAAGCATATGCGTCAATCGATTGGTATCAGTATTAAGAAACATTTATGTAATATTACATTCTATAATTTCCATAGACTCCATGTATTAAAAAAAGCTGCATTCTTGGTATAATGAGCTAAATATTTCCACTAAATATATCGTTTAAACAATAAGAAAAGAAACATTATGTATTACGTATAAATCCTTGTTACTATATTTAAATATAAAGTTGGAACTCTGTGGTAGGCTATATATTTTCCTTTGAGTTAAATGTCATCATTTCATGTTTTATCGCGCTTTTTTTTTATGAAGAAATGCTTCAAAATACAAATTATCAAAATATTATTCACGGTATTCCTAGATGAATGTAAAAGCAGAAGTTTCGAAATATAAATGTTTGAGCGTATGTCCGTCTGCGCACGCGTTTGTGGATGTGAGCATGCGTCTGTGCATATATGTATATTTATGTGTGTGTGCGTCTACCTATTGCAAGAAGTCGGGAAAATATTACGCATGCATATTCATTCAAGACTAAGGCAGCAAAACATCCTATTTCTGACGTGATTTAAAGATGGAGTGATACGAAAACATCAGTAGCTTGAATTGTTTATGTCATAATCTACATTTTAAACTATACATTTTATATATTCTATGGGCATTTCTTCTGCTATTTCTATTTAAATTACCGTAAACATGGCTATTCGGAAATGTCGGTTTTTGCTTTCTAAAGTAGATTTTCTACATAACTGTTAAAAGCGAAATATATTAGCATTGACAAGAAAGTTCTTTTTCTTTCTACAGTCGCATAAACAAAATGTATAAAAAATGAAATTGAACCGAATCTAAAATAGAAAGTGTTGAAAATAGTATTAAGGCTTGGCTTGAAATCAAATTAGGATTAAGGGAAAAAATAGCTGAAAGGAAATTTCCTTGCATCATGTCAGACAATAACAAGAATAACTTCAGCTACTTAACGAAAATAATTCCATTTAGAGGAAGTATACGCTTAACGGATACAAAAACATAAAATTGCAATATGTATATTCAGGGTAATCAAAGGAATCAAGGGGCCGACAGGCATAACACTTAAATCATAAAGTGTAACTTCCTGGAGGTTTAACAACACAAGGGAATCTGTGCGCTTTTGTGAAATGACTTGCTAGTAATCGCAACCAAATTAAAATGTACCGTCTTTTAAAGCAAACAAACACATCATATGACGCGCTCCAAGATAAATACACTGAAAAATGAATGGTAGCCTGGCATAATTGATCATAAGTTCCTAGCTGCACTGGGATAAAGTAACAGCTATAACTCCGCCTCATTGCTGTAAAACATACAAGTAATTTGTTATATTAAAGAACTGAAACAATCAGCCTGATAATATAGATTTCAGGGGAGATGAAAGATCTATGTAACTGTCAATCGACTTACAGGAAATAGTGCCGCATTTCCCTTATTTACAATATACTAAATTAGAAAATATTACATTGGATAATGTTGTTTAATAGTCTTGACTGCAATGTCTTTGATCATAAGTGTTTTCAGTTAATGCTGACTTGGCTATAAGCAATACCAATAGCAGCTTTCAGAAGGTTAGACTCTATGAAATATAATTACACTAGCTAGACTATATGACAGAATTACATTGCTTTTATAGAATATGTTACAGGTTACAAGTGTAAATGAAAGTTTTGATTTGTTGATACAACATTTAATAAAAGAATCACATCTATCGAGTTTAACGTTGAGTGATGATGAAAGGTGATGAATTTGTAGAAAGTAAAGCACAGCAAGAATCCTTTCTTAGCTTTCCTATACCTTCCTATACTAATTATCAATCCAAATTATTCAAATTGTTCGTGCTCCAGTCTCATGTAAATGTGAAGATAACATAGAGAACGCATCCTTAGAATTTTTCTTTCTTTATTGGAGAAGTATAAAAATGTTTCAATTTTATAAAGCATCACACTATAAAGATTCGACTGCATGGGATCGTGTGAGCCTTCGAGGAGAAACACTGCATTATACATTGCTACAATTGTCGCAGTACAGTTCGGGTATAATGTTCTTTATTACTTAATACAACTTTCATACACTTGCTTGTTCTCGTTGTAAATGCCATGTAACTCGCAATCAAAGTAAATGAAAGATACAAACATAATTTCAAGCAGAAGTGTATGTATAATTCATTTCAATGCTTCTGGATAAATTGTTAAACTTCATTTTAGTGACGGAAATGTCAATTATATAACTTCACACTCAATACTTTCTGTGGAGTTAAATAAGTATGATTAATCTGTTAATAGGTTGTGGTATCGAAGTGCTTTATGAATGGTCATTCCTCCATAATTCTTCAGTTGAAACTGTCCCTAATATTCGCTATCTACGATACTACTTCTCAATAAGATAAATCAAGTGGTGAAAGATACTATCGGATCTCCCGAAGAGAGGTTTACGCATCATTATTCGGAAATTAGAATAGGGTGCGCGTGATACTGGACACGTAAGCAGATGAAAGACTATTACTTTCAACACTTAGATAACAATTAAATTTTCATTTCAAGAGTATCATAGATTATGATAATATCTTGGACACTTCATGTAGGCAACGTCACCATCTGCATCTTGAGTTGGAATATGGGGTAACCGCTTCAAAGATATTCCAAGATGCACTGTTTCAATGATATTCCAAATGTATCAGGATAGTGTGAATTCTATACTCTCATACCGAAAGGAAAAGGGATGTTGATTGTATCGCCTATTGATATTTTCTCGCAGTGAATCAATCTAGTGTTGTTCCTCTGCATACTATCAGAAAAGTGTGCCTGATAGTGTACAAGGGATCTTGGTGCACTCGGAGATCAATATTCCTTTAGAAAACAAAAGTCGATTGATCTTGACATTTGCAAAATGGTCGCAGCCATGGAGATACGAATATCCGGTAATAAAATAATTTGTGCTAGTTAGGTGTCTCGGAAACAAAAGATAACCTTGAAATTGAGTGTTTAAAAGAACATATTTTTTTGTGCATTCTGTGGAGGTTGTTACTTATATAGTATTAAAAAAAATCTCAAATCATCGACTCTCCTATTATCGACTCTCGTATTATATTTTGATGAGATTACTCTTAAGCCCAACGAAATGCACAGCTATATATTGTTACCGCTAAGTATTCACACATAGTGAAAAGTTCCTTGATGTCAATCACCAGCATGGCCACAGTTAAATGACTGAAAGAAGTAAAAGAGTAAAAGAGAGTGTCGATGAACTCTTGCCACAGCCGTCCATATTATTTCAAAATTCAATAATTAAGAGATGAAGTGTGCTTTACTAACAGCTTCTCGAGGCCGACCTAATTTTCACTTTCGTGACATAAATGGACCAATAACAACATTCGACCATACTAATGCTTAAAAAATGAAAGCGTGTCGCCTGTGTACCATATATTCCGCATGAATATCCGTTTGTAGGACTTGTCTTAAAATTCACAGACGTTGTGCACGCTCGTATGTGAAACTATAAGTATATATATATATATATATATATATATATATATATATATATATGTATGTATGTATGTATGTATGTATGTATGTATGTATGTATGTATGTATGTATGTATGTAATGGCGGTGCTCCAGCATGGCCGCAGTCAAATTACTGATAGAAGTAAAAGAATAAAAGGAATATATATATATATATATATATATATATATATATATATATATATATATACGCACACACACATGTGCAACCGACCATAAACAACAGATCAGAGATACACCCAAATAGAAGAAGATTTCAATACCACATGGTACCATCCACTACCATCCATAGCAGCACGAAAAACGCGCACTTACAGCACACACCATGTGTATTCGAGCCGCTAATTAATTCAAACCACAACAATTGAATTGGCCTTGAAATAGAAGATTTTAAACTAACGGAAATAACACTTGTATATCGCTTGAGGAAACATAACTAGATCTCATTATGCATACAAACAGTTGCATAATCAAGTACCTGAAATCTTGGAGGATATACATGTTTGCGTATGTATGTCTATATGCAATATGCAATAATTATAAGGATATAGAACATGTAGGCTTTTTCATCCTCAAAATTTATTTCCTCTTATCTCTTATTTTACAATTCTATACACCTTATTTTTATGGACTTCATGACCTACATGTGGTTCAATTGCGCAGATTACTGGTAGTTACAGGTGCAACCCGATACGATTTTCATTACACCTTCTTCGGAGTCTGTCCATTTTGCTAGTTTCGAAGCGAACTGATTGGAGTTAGTTGTTTGTTAGTTAGGATTCGGAGAGAAGTTGGATGAGTTGTTTTGAAATTGCAATCTGATCCGTTTGTAGACTTGCGCGGTTGACCTTTGAGTCACACCAGTTACTGTCCGAAGTCACGTGTCGATCTAATTAGGTCAACGTTGATGTGAGTATTTTCGCAAGAGCCTTTTGAATTCCATTGTTTGGGTCCTCTGCAACCTTGTTTTCAAGTGTTGTGCTTGTAGTGTAACGTGTAACGTTTCTACATTCGTTTTGTTCCCTGTGTTGTTTATGTTTTGCAGTATACATTGGATATAATATATGCAAGATTTGTTTGAAACATACGTGCACGCACGCACGTACACACACACACACACACACACACACACACACACACACATACACATACACATACACACACACACACAAAATATGTGCGTATATATGTATATATGTATACATTTGTCCGTACGTGTTTGTGCGTGGGTAAGTATGTGTGTATGTGTGCGTATGTACGCTGTTTTTGCCTTCATATACTTGTGTGTTAAAGTAGAAGCATATTGCAGTCCAAAAGTATAAATTATTCGTTGAATTCGTGTTTTAGAATTTTGCTTGAGAACTTACCTATCGTTGTGTTATGAAAGTGATAGTAATTTTAATTTTAATTCTAGAATATCACGTTCAAACCGCGCTTTCATTCTTATTTACCAACTAATATTAAACACTACCGTATTCAATATATATAGTACGCTAATAAGGCGGAGAGCTGGCAGAAACGTTAGCACGCCGGGCGAAATGCTTAGCAGTATTTCGTCTGTCGCTGTCGCTACGTTCTGAACTCAAATTCCGCCGAGGTCGACTTTGCCTTTCATCTTTTCGGGGTCGATAAATTAAGTACCACTTGCGACCTGGAGTCGATGTAACCGACTGGCTCCCTCCCCCAAAATTTCGGGCGTTCTGCCTAGAGTAGAAAAAAATATATAGTACAGTAATACTTAGCCAATAATCTCAATAGTTAATTCTCATTAATCCAGACAAAATAGATTGAATAGCTCCGAAACGTATTGAACTTATTACTCCATAATGTATTTATGATTAAAAAGAAAGGGTGACTGACACGAAGTTTCTCTGTAAGGCAGAGATTATACTCTTGCCAAATATGAACAAGCTCTGAGACTTTATTATCATCTGAAGTTTCAGCGGATACTTTCATACATAGCTTAATTTTGCCAGAAATAAAGAACATATTCTCACCCTTTTAAAAGAATACGGCAAATTAGATTTTGCGTTCTTATATAGCACTATAGCAAAAGAGAAAATACTTTCAGGATTCAGGTTCTTTTCATCATTGGCCTCATGGTTCAGAATCAAGCTTGGTGAAACCAGCAACAAAATATTCAATTTTGTACTACTACTTCTTACAAAGTTTACAACGCTCTTCCTTCACTAAGCCAAAAGCAAGATAATGCCCGATGTGTGATATTTTTTGAGCATGCATTTTCTATAATTTCTATATGTATAAATATACGCAGTGATAGATTCTAGGTATTTAAACACACACACACACACACACACACACACACACACACATATATATATATATATATATATATATATATTGAAGATCATAATTGTTTACTAATCTAGTCATTGGCTGGTATTATTGATAGAATGGGCTTTATGTAATGCAAATATATATGTATATAATTTATTTTTCACAGGAGTGTGCCAATTAAGAATTAGCCATGTTAAATGTACACATGAGAAGTATTGAAGTAATCTATATGAGTGTGTGTGTGTGTGTGTGTGTGTGTGTGTGTGTGTGTGTACATACACACTTATCTACTTGAACACGTACACCCACCCACACACGTATATGTATATATATATATATATATATATATATATATATATATATATATATATATAAACAAATATTAAATGAGTATATGCATATATACGTACAGGTATGTGCATACCGACATCCACCTGTATGTATAGGTGCATATGTGGGTACAGGACATTGCAAACAAAACGTAGACGAGAAAACACACAAGCCACATAGAGAATATTCTTCTTCATCAGCTACCCCCGTTTTAACACCGGCGTTTCGAAGAGCTGGGCAAGACGCATCGTTATGTATAAAACTATATACGCACACACACATATGTACTTGTTTGTGCCTGGGCTTCTGGACGTAATTTTATACGGAGAAAAACAAATACATTGGTTTTTTATCGATTCTCTGTTGGTTGCAAAATTTTCAGACTAAATAGAATGTAAATAGACATCAATATATAGCGAAACGTTTACATTAAAGCACTAAGAATACTGAAGCCTACATATATGTTACTTGGTGGTTAGCAGTGAAAGTATGACTGTTTCAATCATTTACTTATGACGAGTATAGAATCCAGCTGAAACAGTGATACATAGCTTGGAACATAGGCAAGATATTAATATTATTAATAAATTTAGTAAGTACACTATGGAGATGCAAATCAAATAATTGCAAATGAAGGCAAATTATAGAAAAAATATATATTTCAGTATAATTATACTTCTGAATCCAAACTGCAAAATCGCAATCAAAGCAACGGGATATGTAAGCAGAAATATTTTATACCACTACTACGATAATCATGAACAGATCGTATGAAATCGTAATTGACGTCGAGATGTCGACAGCTTTAATGCCGGTCAGGTGAGAAAATTTAATGAGTAATATGGCAGCTATACTTGTATATGTTATTTGCATGAAGGATGATAATCAATGTAAATAAAATTATATGCGTACGCCTATGTTTGTGTCTTTTAGTGTGAATATATGTGTGTGCGCGGGTTTGTGGGTAATTATATGCAGGTGCATGTATATATATATATATATATATATATATATATATATATATATATATATATATATATATATACGTATGTATATATATGTATGCAGATATATATATATATATATATACAGTATCTAAATGTTCCCTTGTGTATATATGTGTATGCGATATCACCTGTTATATTCCCTAGCTTTAGTTGGTATGCATAAATGCGCCATCAGTAATGACAATAACTTCTAAGTAGTATCGTTTAAAATTTTGTGTTAAATATTTCCCTCTGTTATATTTATCCATGTATACTGGAACATATAGAGTGATGAATGAGAAGACGAATGATTGTATGCATGCATGTATGCCAAGGCCTGGGTCCTTGTCTCCTTGACAGAGTTGTGCGACTGCCGTGACAACGGTGAGTGTGTGCCATGTGAAATTTAAGCATAAGTGACCCAAAAAATAGGCCACAAAAAAGGGTTCGGTACGCAGAAAATTTGACGGCTGAAGTTGGACCTCAGAACAGAAATATGGACTGAGTGTTCCGAAAACGTATCACAAAAATACACACATACACGCACGCTCACATGCACATGCAGACACATACGCATGTATATGTGTATATATATATATATATATATATATATATATATATATATATATATATATATATATATATATATATATATATATATATATACATATGTCAGTAAATGGTAGGGTTGTGTTAGCCGCACGTGGAGACATATATATAAATATATATATATATATATATATATATATATATATATATATATATATATATATATATATATATATATATTTGTGTGTGTGTCTGTGTGTGTGTGTGTGTGTATGTATAAATAAATATATATATATATATATATGCTGTTTTCCTCTCGTTCTGGTCAAACGACCTCCCATGATTGCATTCGTTGGTTTTCTTCGTATGTCTCCACTTGTATCCCTCCTCCCATTAAATAAGAGCAGTTAAGATAGTACGTAAATGTATATACATGAGTCTTTCACAATGTCTATGTGTGGCCTGTATGTGTGTGTACGTATGCGTATGTATGTGTGTGTGTGTGTGAGTGTGTCTGTATGTCCTTGTGTGTAAGGTTGAGTGTATTTGGAAGAAAATGCGTGTTAGGTTAATCGATATGCAGGTGCGGATAGACAGATAGCCTTCTAATCTACAGAAAGAACATGAAAGAGTTGAAGCGAGTACAATACAATATAAACAATATGGAAAAGGATCGCATATTCCATTAATCGTTCGGATGCATCTTCCTTATATCAGATTACAGACATATGATTCTCTATATGTAATATCATGTGTAAAATTCATTCCGTGTTTCTAATATTAATTCAAATGCCATTATATTTCACTTTTACAACTGTTAATCCGAATTAAGGCTTAGTGTGAAAATGAAAATATATTTGCCTTCTAAATTTCATTTCTATTTAGGTTTTATTTTATCTCAGAATAATCATGTATCTTCATTTATACTCTACAATATTCGAAATGCATATATTGTTGTACAAAGAAAGTAGTTTCTATTTGTTTATGTTTTGGTGGAGGAGGGTCGTATCATTCAAAATATATATTTCTCCATGTTTTTGCCATAAAATATAAACATACATTGATAAACCTACTAAACTTTCGCTGATGTATTAAATACATAATTTTTGCACACTCAGCTGGCTTACGTTCACGTAAACAGTTGCACAACAATTCTCTACTCTTAATTCCTGCTGAAAATTCAAACAATAGGAACGGCAAAAGTTCCACCGCATACAAAGCACTCCTTCGCAGAAGTATTACACAATTATGCATACAAGAAAACTATCATTTCACAATACCGTGGTATAAACACCGAAGCGAAAGAGCTGCCAATCATAAAATGGTAGAAGAACTTGTAGAGCGCTACAAGTGTACCCTCCGTATATAAGTTTTAAGGATGGCAAAACCAATTATCTTCCCAAACTGCAGTATATTCAACTCTGCCATTCTCGATATCTTCAATTCCGACAAGGGTTACAGGATCGATGGAATGGAAGTACAGCTTCTATATCTAAATCTTTCCTCTTTAATGCCTATACTGTAGGAAACAGTCCACAAAGATCAGCTACCACAATACCAGAACCATCATGAAGTTTCCGAACACATTCTTGCTCCACAATGGTTCTCACATTGTAAAAATAATAAAGTGAAGTCACTGGTTCACGTATTTGTGAGGATAGAGCGGATGACGTTAACATCATTGGGTATATCTAAGATACCCTACGAAAAACTTATTCATCCGCAGTGTTCAGAATTTTATCGAGATGATGGTTTCGCAGATTTAAACCACATCAATGGTTCATTTATGAATAAGTTCAGAATATTTCCTAAAAGTGCCGTTGTAGAATTCTTCCCAAGTGAAACTCTTATTTTCTTCTAATAAAGTCTGTGAGGCTGACATTATGAAAGAATTTAACACTCTATGATAACAGCCAGCCTTGAACTGATAAAATGGGAACACCTTCTCCCTTGATACTCACAACTCTCTCACCGCTTTAAAGAAACGATGTGTAAAATATTATTTGCAACTTCACCTATAGATTACTCTCTGTACTATAATTAATCATGATGAGACATAAATTATCGAATTAGTAGACCATAAATAAATGAATTACGTAAAGTTGGACTTTCCCGAAATATCCTGTTTTAAAATAGTCCAGCTAAAGTGAAACACTATTATATACCTTCCAAAGAGGAGTCCCATTCAGTACTAACTAGACATTATTCGACTGGCCATTTACAGAAATATTTTTGTCTTCTTTGTCGCAAATCCATGCTGAAAATCATTACAACATAATGAGGAAGTATTTGCTCAATTAAAATACGTGTCTCACATTATAATTAGGTTTGCTATATATAGTCACCTAAATCAGCAGCAAACAGATTCAACGGAAACTGAGTGTTAGCCACTCTATGTCAGAAGTCTATTGTTTACCACCGTGGACTCCTGAACGAACATCGGAAGTTTCTGACTGAACAAAGAAGCACTCTAGTTTATTTAACCCATTGTTTTAAACGTTATTTTTGTAACAAGAAAACAATTACAGATCTAGATAAGGAGCGAACTAAATCCATTATTCTCTCTCTCTCTCTCTCTCTCTCTCTCTCTCTCTATATATATATATATATATATATATATATATATATATATATATATATATATATATATATATATATATATATATATATATATATATATATATATATATATATATATATATATATATATCAGCACTACATTTGTGTGTGTGTCTGTGGTTTTGTATATATATCAGAGACCGACAGACTACTCTAAGCTGCACCTGAGGCTGGAATGTTCACGGCTGTCGGGAACTACCCAGTAAAGTGCCAGTCACCAAGATGACTATCTGTTTTTAAATAATAGATTTACTCTTAAATTTAAAACAGTATCTTTAAATCAAGTTACAAATTTAAATAATGACCCAGATATTCCAATGCTAGGTATTCTTTATTCATATAATATGTATGTTTTATGTGAGTTTACAGGCACAAACATTCACACGATCACATACATACACCCCCTCACACACATATATATGTATATAAGTCTGCGTATTAAAGTACAATAGTATACTCTGAGTATGAAGGCGTGTTGCTTAATTGTTAGGATGTTCGCTTCACGATCGTAAGGTCGGGAGTTCAATTCCCGGTGATGTGCTGTGTCCTTGAGCAAGAAACTTTATTACATGTTGCTATATCCCACAAAGCTGGCAAAAATTAGTTGTGCCTGTATTTCAATGGCCTCTTGACACATTCTGTGTCACACTGAATCTCGATGCAAACTATGTTAAGGGTACCCATGTCTGGTGAGTGCTCAGACACTTGCACGTCAATTTTACGAACAGGCTGTTCCGTTGATACTCTGATTATATTTCCAGACTGGGCTGTCCAGAACAGTCTTGAATAGCCTAGCGCGGGGCGAAACTCAGATTAGAGTTTTGATGTAAATATCAAATCTAGCAAATCTAAACAGCGTACTGAATTCTATACAGATACTGTTTGCACTGCATAACATATAACTGATACTCATTACTACACATACATTAGTATATCCATATCCATATAGACAATTTCGAATATCTTTTTCAATACAGTCTGCCTCTGTATTTTGACAATTTTGAAAAATGCTGCTTAATGGAAAGCGAAATTATTTTCACAACGCCCAGCGAAAGACATCGTTTCATGAGCTCCAGCGTTTTCGCAACGGCCAAATACTTATAATGCAAATACAGGCATACACGCATGCACACGTGTGTGTATGTTTGTGTGTGCGTGCGCGTGTGAATGTGTGTGTGCGCGCACACGTGTTTATGAATGAAAAACAGGAGAGTAAATTAATATTCTGATCAGAAAGTGTAGGGATAGATATAGTTAATTGTTCTACTCGACGCTGGTTTCCTTCCTACTTTTGATGGAAATACCCTTAAAAAGGTGCTTCCTTTTATGGAAATACCTTTAATAAAAGCCTGCTATTTTTACGATTATTTTTTCTTTAATTTATGCCGGGAAAATTTCAAATGAAATCGTTTAAAGAGACTATTTCCCGAAACACATTTTCCTTTATCTTCTTGAAGTACAATGTACTTAAATGTTATCTCTCTCAGTGGTAAAAATCAAATATTCCATAAATAATAACTTCTGTGTGTTTGGAGTCCGTTAAAAAATATTCTAATTCTCAGCAAAGAAAAATACTCGTACGTGTTCGCTCGTATCATTAGAAATAGCTTTCAAAATCACACTCACCTGTCATCGTATCAACAGAATTATTCACTAATAAATCATCTCTGTAAATCTATATAATAAAACCCCTGTTACGTTGTACACCCATCCTTCGTTACACGCTATATTCAGATCAAAATGGTTTTGAAGAAATATATTTGGAGAAAAGAAATAGAAATATTGGCTGTAATCAACTTATTCCTAGAATTGTTATATGCAAATGAACATACTCCCAAACAGATAAATACAATACGTGAGGAAGTATATTTTATTCCGCGTTGATGTAACATAACCAACCAGTCGTGTATAGTATAATTGTTACATGTTTTGATCACTCTAACCGACTAGGCTTATGCTGTTGTACCTTGTTGAAGAGATTAAGAAACAAAACGGAACATAGCCATCGAATTTGCTTGTCACTTTGCTAAAAGGCTAAACGAAGGTATATGTCAATACCAACAACTTAAAAAATAACACGCGCGTATACACGTTATATATATATATATATATATATATATATATATATATATATATAAACACGGTTATAGAGCGTGCATACCGATGTAAACATTGGCAGAAACACACCTTTAGTTCGAAGACGGCGAGCTGGCAGAAATGTTAGCACGCTGGGCGGAATGCTTAACGGTATTTCGTCTGCCGTTACGTTCTGATTTCAAATTCCGCCGAGATCGACTTTGCCTTCCATCCTTTCGGGGTCGATAAATTAAGTATCAGTTACGCACTTGTACATGCACTTATATATATATATATATATATATATATATATATATATACATATATATATATATATATATATATATATATATATATATGTATATATATATATATATATATATATATATATATATATATATATATATATATATATATATATATATATATATATATATGTATATATATATATATATATATATATATATATATATTGTTTACGCATTGCGATATTAATAAGCTGGTGTTGATCTCTATATATGTATGCTTCATGCTTTAGAATGAAGTGTTCGAGGAGTATAGAGCGGTAATAAGAGAACGAGTTAGGCACTCAACTATGAGCCTACAGCATCTATAACAGAAACAGCTATAAGCTAATGAAGTTCCTTAGACCATCGTTTATTCTTTTGTAAAGTTATTTTCTTTTATATATATATGTGTGTGTGTGTGTGTGTGTGTGTGTGTGTGTGTGTGTGCGTGTGTGTGTGTGTGTGTGTGCGTGTGTGTGTGCGTGTGTGTGTGTGTGTATGTGTGTGTGTGTGTGTGTGTGTGTGTAGAGATTTATTTGTACATATGTGTGCCTTTCCAGGAAAAGTGTAATTTGCTGTGTGTGCTGTAAATTGTTATATGCTTATATTCTAACCTCTGATGATGTGAATATACGGAATAAACTGAAACTTACTGAATCATTTTCCATATATTTGCCATTCAATTTCGTTTGGATTGTCTTCTTTTACTTGATTAATGCTGTATTTGAACAGAAAGTATCTGTAGTAAAAGCTATTTGTATAGGAATATATAGACTCACATATTAACATTGCAGATGGAATATTATAATCATCAACGTCATTATAGATGCACTACTGTTCAATAAAAGTTTGTTGCATATTTCTGTTTGAGAACTAGCTGAACTTGTGCTTTCGAACATCACTTATCGTAGTTTTGTAGCGAGTGGAAAGATCAGAAAAGTGATATGAACCACAAGCTGGTGGCTGAGGCATTGTCAGTTCAGGACTATTCAATGTTTAATTGAGCGATTACATTAACTTTTTCTACAAAAAACATATTGCTATGCAGACCTATTTTATATGTTTAAAAGAGTGGTTGGCGTAGACATATACTCCCAGATATAATTATGTTGAGAAACTAATACAAATATTCGATATTCCAATACTTTCAACTAGAAATTTATACAAATATTCACATGCAGCAATGGGCTAGACGTTACAGTATACAGTTTGTTGCCTCTCATATTATATGGTGTTAAATTATAACGTGGTCAATCATTTTTTCCATTTTTCTTTAATCGATAAAACATGATACCATTTTCTAAGACAAAAATAACCGTGTACATATTCATTTAAATCTATATTGCACTATCTGGTACTGTTTAAATAAATTATGTAAATATTATATAAATATCGTCGGTGACTATGCTATTGATTACAATAATGTGAATTTAGCTCCATTATTCACGTCATTTAACAACATGGCTAAGAGAAGATAGATGATACTGGACACGTATTAAAAACGGAGCAATTGAAAGGTAGCATTTACAAAATTCAGTCAGCTATTGCTTTCAAATTTATGGGCTTTTAATCATTTTCTTTACTCTTTTCTATAACAAAGAATTGCTAAACATATGTTTCCCTCTTGTTGTGTTATACTTTCATGATAGAAATACGACGATATGATTTCGTTTACTAGTTTGGTACTTTTAGCACCTGGTGTTGGATGACTGTCATACATTTAATATACAACTCATTTTTTATATGGATGACAAGATAACAATGTTTTACTATAAATCAATATAACTTCTATGTAATTATAGTTTAGAAAATGTTTTCTAAAGACAATTGTCTCTGGTACTCAATATCAACCACTACATTTCATTCAGCTGAGAGACTTACTGTGTGGCTTGAGGGTCTGCAGCTGACTGTATTATACATAAGCAAAATAACATATGTAATCTATAAAACCATTTATCAAACATTTATATCAGAATATATTCAGGGAATATTGACAAGCTCGCATTTCTGATCTGAAGTAAGTCTCTTTCTCTCTCTGGGCAAATTGATTTGATGAGTTGATGCATTCTTACATCGATATTTCCTATTGCGTATGCGACTAGTATGTACTTAACTATATTGTAAAAATATCCGAAACTATTTTTGTTTAATGAGTCATAAACTTTGGATGTCTTCAGTTTCAAGTTTCCAAGAAGTTATACAAAGAGAAGACCAGAGTTATACATATTGTTTTTATAAATATTGTTATTCCTATTATTTTCAAATCTTATATTAATAAAGAAGCACAGCAACAATTATTTAAAAGGTTATGAATGGCTCATATAGCCTCTAGATTATACTCGTATACTCACTGTATCGTTAAAGTGTTAAATATGAATTTATATATGTATGTATGTATGTATGTATGTATGTACATATGACACCAGTATGAATATTTGATTTAGTTCCTGCCGTTATTTCGAACTTGTTATTGGATGACTAACTAAAATGCTACAAGGTACAAAGGATCTAAAGTTTAATACTCATTCTTATCTGAATTTTTAATTCGTATGCTGTGCACTTTAGAGCTAGTGACACTTGTAAGTACAGCGGTCGTGGCGGCACTATAATAGGAACCGACTGAATAATAATATAAATAATAATAATAATAATAATAATAATAATAATAATAATAATAATAATAATAATAATAATAATAATAATGATGATGATGATGATGATGATGATGATGATGATAATAATAGTAATAATAATGATAATAAGCTACTTGGAGCTGTAACACACATTAGTAACCGTAAATCTATGTGTGCACACACACACTATATATATATATATATATATATATATATATATATATATATATATATATATACATGCACACACGTGTCAACACATACATAAGCTTACGCACACAAGCACACAAAAGGAAGCAGACATTACATATCCTAGAATCTTAGCAATATGTTTTATATTTTACATAATGCAACTTTATATTCAATAGATTATTAATAACATTAAAATTTCCTTTTGATATTCCCACTATGAAAATATCTATGACTGTTGTCTAAAATTTGTTATAAAAGTAATGCATTTCTTGGTATTTGGTCATTCTATCTCGGGACAGTAATTTCTACATATTTGTGTTTATATTTTCAGCTTCTTTTTTTTTTTTTTTCAAAGCTGAATTTTATGATTCTCCTAAGCGGCAGCATATGGATGCCAAGAAATTTATTTAAAATATGTTCTTACATGAATATTATTTAGCGTATCTTATTTTATATCCGTATGCTCCATATAATTTCAAATGGATATAAACAGATTTGAAAATGTAAAATAAATTAGAGTATCTGATTTTTACTGCGCAATTTCTCAATAATATTTGTAGACATTTCATAGTTTTAGAAATTAGGGTTTTGTTATTTGTTTATTCACAAAGAATCTTTAATACAATATTTTACATGTTCAATTTCATTTATTGGTATTACTAGTAAACTAATCGATGAAACAAGAAACTACGGCTTGCTGGATATTACAAATATCAATTTTTTTTGAAAAACGTAATTTTGGAATATAATATTATATTCAGAATTTTGAACAGAATAAAATCACATTAATCTAGAAATACGAACATACTCAAATGAAAGTTGATAAGATGACACGATTGCAGTGATTATAAATGTTGGCACAAAGTCAGCAATTTCGGAGGAGGAGATTAGACGATTATATTGGCCGCAGCGCTCAAGTGGTACTTATTTTATCGACTCCGAGAGGATGAAATGTAAAGTCGACTCCGGCGGTATTTCAACACAGAACGTAAAGAAATGCCACTAAGAATTTTGACCGGTGCGATAACGATCCTGACAGCTTGGCGCCATAAGATAGTAAGATTATATTAGAACTTCTATGCTGCGAAATAACTATGTTCAAACAAACGTATTATTTTCTCGATTAATCTAATTTACAAGAGAAAAAAAACAGAACCTTAATGCTGTCTACGGACTTTTCCATAAAGAATGAGTCTCAGTTATTATCTAACACAGAGAAATGATTGACATATTTTGTCTCAGATATTATAAGGAAAATTTGTCTGATTTCGGAAGGATACAAATGTATAAATTACTTTTTCCTTGTGTAGCACTTAGAGATATGTAAAGTCTAAATAGCAGAGATCTACATGATTTAAGTAAAGCAATGATTTATAAAATGAAAAAGAAACACTTATCAATAAACATGCAATAACCTGTATAATTTCTTTTGATTGTTTATTTTTTAAAGGTTAGTCAGAAAAAAAGCATTTCCCCATGACCCATTTTCGTTCCTCCGAGATTAATGAGAGGAAGGACTGCGCGTATCCTCAAGCAGAGATTTGACCAAAATAATTGGAACAAACTAAGTTTCAATAAAGGTGGTGAAGCTAAACTAGGTAATAAATTAAGTTTGCCTGCCAATCTGTCCATGATGGAAATTATACTCTGAACGTGAATATCCGGAACAAATATCGCAGAGATTGCACTGCCATTTTTTCATTGACTTCAAAAGAATTAAAGGAAATCGTACTCGAATAAATGGAACTCTATCGTAGATAAAATACCAACTGCACTTAGCATTTAAAATACACATTACGTAGTCTAGAAACCATATAGAGAATTAGAGTAGTACTCTGTGTGTATATGTATATATATATGTACATACACATACTTTGTTTTGCTTTGCTGTTTCATAAAGAATGTTTTGTACGCAGCAAAAACTCATAGAATTTGTTTTGATTGAGTATAAACTAGTTATAATTAAATTTGAATTTTAGTTAATGTCCCCATTCACTGAAATATTTGTCAAGCTCCTGCTAGCAAAATTTTAATATAATTTGGAATCTTATTAAAATCAGTAAAGTCATATTCATGGAGGACGTTTTGGTTGTGCTGACTGATTGAAAATGAATGCGTACACTACGTACGCAAATGTAATGGTTTTCATAAGATTTTATTGCATCAAGTAAATAATTCGATGATTTAATTGTTTCAGTAAATTTCCTTCATAAAATGTCTCAACATACGTTCGTAAAATCCTATATACGTAAGCTATACGTATATATATTTAACGTTTAATTTTAGTTGTGAATTTCAGCATTCGAGATTGATAATTTAATTATAAACAGACAGCATATGAATCCTATTCTATGAAGTAATTTACACAATACGTATATACAGGCGAAGATTTAAGACAATTGAAAGTCTAGAAATATAATGTTGAATCAATTAAAGTCGTTTTGGATTCGAAAGTTGTAACTAGAACTTATTATTTATTTTACAGAATTTTCTCTAATTTTCTTTCAAAGCATGTTATCATTTCTTTTCCAACTGCAAGATATTTATATTCTCATTACTGTAAATGTTGATGTAATAAGACTAGTGTTATGGACTGACTAAAGCAACTGACAAGCAAATCTGGAGTATTGGGCACAATATTTGTTGTAGACCATCTTTTTTATACTAAGTCTATTATCATAATCATTATTATAAAGAAAATGTGAATTTAATTATGCAAAAATACAGTTAAAATATGTAGAAGTATGACATAAATTGACTGAAGCCAATGCTTACACATAACCATTTATTAAAGAAAATTCCTATTCAACCTTCCAAATTATAGAATTTTTCTATCATTCACGACTATACTCTAATTATGAATTGGATATTGAGATATGCACTTTCTTTACTGTGTTATTTATAACCATGAACTTTTCCCCGAAATAAAATTTCTAAACATATTACACATTAATTATTTCTACGTAAACAAGTGCTTGATTCTCTTGCAAATCTCTAGCCGTGTCTGCTAAATATCATCTAACTATTCGTCAATCAAGAAATCATTTGCTGATTTCTGCAGCAACTCACAAGTTTCGTTATGTTACTGTAGTGACTGTTCTAAAGCGTACTTTACGTTGATGCAGCAGACTGAAATAAACACACTTGACTTTTTCTACCATCTCTTCTCAAGTATGTCTTCAATATGTATGTAAACAAATATTGCATTGAGGTGTACTTGCGATGATTTAATCCTCATATACTACTACACCTATAGAAATTGCATTCGTAGCGTAACAGTCTTCTCTTTCTTCTATCTGTGTATGATGAAATACAGAAATAAAAACAGCAAAAAGATAAAGGCAGAGTGAACACCGAGTGTATTACAAATGTTCTCATTCTAATGAGAGGTAAAAATCTCCACCCAACTGAATTTTTTACAACCGGGAAATGAATGTTATTCAATCAGGGAAGATACGACATAAAAAAAGCTTTGTTATGTATATCAATCTATCGGGGTAGATGCAGCAGCCAAAGTATGTGTAGGGTCACAAATAATGTTGGGATACATATAGATATTCAGCAAGCAATGATGGAATTTAGTGCACTAAAAGGTTGTTGTGTACATGCAATAATGAAGAGAACAATAGTTCTGATAGATTAATGAGGGACGACAAGTCATGTAATTAAGGGTAAAATATACAAAAGTATGTATGGATACCGAATAATATATGCTTCATTATATAGACACATTTATGTATGTATAAATAAATGTGTGCATACGAAAGTATATATATATATATATATATATATATATATATATATATATATGTATATATATGAATGATGGTTTGAAAATGCAATACCTGTTAGAGATGGTTATTAACTTAACGGGTTTCATGTTTTTAGAAAAAAATTATCAAAAGTGAAATGTAAAGCTTTGAATAAACTTTGTTGTCTTCAGTACTGATTATCAAAAAAAAAACATTAAAATACAGTTATACATTCTTTGATACTGATAAGAAAATGTTAAAAACAGTTTACAAGAAAGTATTCAAAGAAGTATTGCGAACGGGACTACAATAAGTATTATGAGTTCAATAAAAATCATGTTTGTTTGGCAGTATATATATATATATATATACACACAGGAAGAGATATATTAAAAATTTACATTAAATTGGAGAGGAATAAGTGACCTGTCTGTCTGACATTTTCTATCTTGTGTGTAGCTAAGGAATGTTTTCTATTTTAAGGGCTAGTGTGGGAGGTTTGTTAGGGGGAGGAAGAGCAATGTGGAATCAAAAGGATTTTTTGTTTCTGGGCTAGTCTGTCATGGTTCAGTGGTTTTTGGGACTGGTCTTAGAGGTCAGAATTTTGTGAGAGTGTGTGTTTCTGTCCCCGTTTCTATGTGTGTGCATATATATGTGCTTGTGTTTGTGCGTGTGGGCTGTTTCTGATTGGTCCCAGAGTTTATTGTGGCGTGTATATGGGTCTGTGTGTGTTTTATATTTGGTAAGATGGTGTGGGGGGGGGGGGCGGGAATGACAGATTTTAAATACTGATTGGATTTTACTCACAAGGTATTGGAATCTTATATGTATACCATTCTGCACAAATAATGGATCTACAAATACAATATCCCTGCATATCTCACATCTATTTTCATTCCTCCACTTCACTCTCTATTTCGTATCTTATCTAAATTAACTATTGCTTAACCATTTTCTCACACCATCTCAGATGAAGGGATATGAGAAATATCCTGGAAACAGCTGTAAGACCTATTTATAAATATTCCAACATCTACACAGCCTTGGTTTCTTTTTTATCTCATTACGAAAAGAATCTTTTATATACACACATTGGTATACGATCTACGTTGGACACCTTATTCGCATAATCACTGCACCTCTAGCTCAACTATGGTCTATCTATAGCATTACATGACACCTTTGGGTCTCACTGACACTATTACCTCTCCTAATCCCTCTCTATAAATATCATAATTGAAACCCAATATTTCTCACCACATATTGCATCATCGACATTTTAAAGTTTATTTGCAATATATTATTAGGATGTTGCAAGAACAGCGTATAAAATCGGATAAGATTATCTAATGTAAAACAGCAGTAAAACAATGATATTGTAATTATTAATGCTGACAAATAGATGTGTATATGAGGTATTTGAAACATTAATTTTAAACGCTATGCAATATTTTTTTTCCTGTTCACTTTACCTTAGTTACATGAATTTTCAACTTAATAATTATTTTGTTTATCTTTTAATCATTTATATCTATTCCTGGTGACGACAGGTGCCACATTATAATTACAAACGTTATGGTGTAGTCACGATTAATTAACGTTATCGTGCTCGCTACTTTAACTATGTTTACACTTACTTATTTAATTATAACTCTCTCTTATTTTTTATTCCTTTATTATTGTTTACAAATACGTTGTCCGTTTTATTCGTATAAATATTTAGAGTAATTATTTTTGTATTTTATCTCTTTTATAGTTACGTCATTTAAGTTTCATTCCATTCTAATCTATTATTTGTATTATACTCATTATCAGTTCCATTCATTCTTTCAGGTGTAATTATAGAATTTATCTTCAGGATTACAAATTTATCTGACGTAACTTGTAATTCATTTGGTGAAGATAAGCGCACAGACACCAGCAGGCAGTCATACACACACGCACACACGCGCACGCACGCACACGCACACACATAGACATACGCATACACACACATACACGTATGTATTCACGTACGTATGTATATATATGTAAACTGAACTTAATATTAGTTGTGAAGATTATAAATATTGAAACCAAAAGGAAAAATAAATAATATTCATGTATATTTGACACTGGCCAAGACTTACCATGATACAAGTATCCCTCTGCATCAAATCCCTTTGTTGCTAGATTATGTGTAGCCAGTTTTTAAAGAAACTCAATAATTTTGAAATGCATGAAATCTATATAGTTTTCTCCGGCTACAAAGAAAATAATTCGGCCTTGTCAGGTCTTACAATTACTTCTTTCTGTGTCCCCCCTAACACGTATCTTTATTACAAACACATGCTCGTGCGCACACACACGCACGTACGCACACACACAGACACACAGACAGACACACACACACACACACACACACACACACACACACACACAAACACACACACACACACACACACACACACACACACACACACATATAAATAAAGAGAGAAAGAGACAGACAGACAGGCACACAGACACACAGACAGAGAGTTGAAATTGTTTTGAATTAAGAATTAAGTATGTTTCATATTCTTATTCGTAACCACTTTCTGTCATGCAAGAAGTTACAAAATCTGTTTTAACTATTTTTCCTATATTAAAATAACCTATTATAATTAATATTACTGTGAAATATGAATTAAATACGAGCACCTGAAAACAATTCTAAATATCTATCTAATTAGCTACAGATACGATCAGAGAGACAGAAACACTTTCATACATTACTCCGTTTGATCAACAAACTAGAAGATTGCTATCCGACATCTAGATTATTTTCGAAGCTTAGTGAGGCAGATCAGTAACATGTTGAGCTCTCATCATGTAAGATATAATTATACAATGATATCACGAAATACTGTTGTCAGAAAATGCCTAAATATCATTCTCAAGAGTGCTACTTACTTTCTAGTGCATGTCGGGATGAAGTCAAATTATTCATTGCTTTGAAATAAATTTAGAATGCGTGAAAAATGTGTTTTTCTTCTTTCAGTTCTAAGTATCATTAATTATATTTTGATATTCGCCTAACGGTATACCTCCCTACTGTGATGAAGATCGATGTTATAGAAGAACAAAAATGGGAAAAGTTTACTTTATTAAGCTTTGCACGAATACACAAATAGAACTAAATAATCTACATATTTTTGATCAATATACCAAATTAAGAATAGAGAAATAGACAATAAAAGGTGCACAAGCAGTGATGTAAAGCAAAATGGTGGTACTACTATATGATTGCAGTGAGAAAGAAACTTTAATTTTAATTGATGCTGTCAAATAATTACTTATATGTCTCTGTAGTTAAGAATCTCATTTTCGAAACACGTAGTTTGGAGATCAAGCTCGCAGCGCAGCACTTGGGGCATGTATCATGAACAACAGCCAATACTGTAAATTTGTGAGACGGAAACGTTGTGGGAACACAGTGTATGCACACACATACATACATACACGCACACACACACATACACACACACACACACAGACACACACATATACACATATATATATATCGAAAGATAGATATATAAATAGACAAACAGATAGGCAAACAGATAGATAGATAGATAGATAGATAGATAGATAGATAGATAGATAAATAGATAGATAGATAGATAGATAGATAGACAGACAGACAGACAGACAGACAGATAGATAGATAGATATCTTTTTATTATAGCCACACAGGGCTAAATACAGAAAATGGACAAATTACAAAGTAGAGCTTTTTGGGGGGGGGATAATTTGGATCAAAAGGGATCGCGGGAAGAAAAGGAAAAAAAAAAAAAAAAAACGTGGGAGGGGGCGATCAATAGGGATCGTGTATCACAGTCGATGTAAAAAACGGGGAACAGATTAGGTTTATCCGTGGAGAGAAAAGCCTACGAAAAAGACCACGGTCACCTCAGGCTTTCTTTTTTAAAGGTACATGAAAGTAAGTACCTTCTCTCTTTTTGTCTCTTTTTGTTACAAGTCTATGCTTAAAATGGTGTCGTCTTTCATTCTTACCATTCTTGCCACATTTACCCATTTTTTATTGAAACTTTCATTCGACAACACTTTCCTCTCTATCCTCATCCTCCTTTTCAAGTGGTACTTGAAAAAGTTGACGAGGGACTGACCAGAGAGGAAAGTGTTTGTTTGTAGACCTTTCAAACGCGTCCACCACACGCATTCTTTTGCCATAGCTATCAGTGTTACAAAAACCGTTTTTCCTTCCCGTTTAAAGGAAGGTGGCGGAACAATATCCACGATAGACTCGGCTGATAAGTGGGCTCGTCCCACACGCGACGACAGCCGTTCGACGAAGGTCCACAGCTCTGAAATATCTGGACACTGCACGAGTGCGTGCAGAACGGTTTCGTCGCTCTGACCGCATCTCGGGCAGGTCGGTCCGGTGGTTTTCGAACCGTGTCTGTAGATCTTCTCTCGAACTGGTAGTGCGTCTCGATAGCATTGCCAAGCCAGGGATCTCTGGAAATTATCCATAGGCCCCGGCCCGAACGTCGTCTTGAAAAGGCGGGTTAAGAATTTCTCGTCGACACCCAGGTTTGCCCCGAGAGTGTCGTCAGACCTCCCCTCCACTAGTCCTCTATAGAACGCATTGGTCGTTTGGAAGTTGCACAAGTTTGATCCCGGACGGCAGAGCTGTTGTAGAGCTTGGCGACACTCGCGGTGCCATTCGCCCAGTTTCGGTCTCTTCCTGATCCATGTTTGCAGTTCGGTGAGTGAGACGAGCTGCGGGAAGGCGTGCCTCACAAACGGCGCCCACACCTGTTCACCGTCGTCAATGAAGTTCCAGAGATGCCGCAGTCTCAGCGCATGTCTGCGCATCATTAACCACGGCATCCCCAGTCCTCCACGTAACGGTTGTTGACAGCAAATGGATCGCCTCACCATCGGAACGCCACCCTTCCACAGAAAGCGGAAAAGTATGCGTTCTAGTTTCGTGATGGTGGCATCGGGACAAGGCACGACGGTCAGGCGGTAATCGATGACTGATGCGATATACACATTAGCCACCTCCGCCCGGCCTTTTAGAGATAACTTTCTCTCAGCCCATGTTTGGCTGAGTTTGATCACTCTACTGGTGATCTCGTCCCAGTTCTTATCCATTTGGAGGTCCGGACTGAACCAGACCCCGAGCAGTTTAACCGGTCCGTCCGTCCAGCGTCCCACTACGGAGTCACTGTTGGACGGTATGGGCTTGCTTCTCCAGGTGCCGAGTAACAAACCCACTGACTTTTCCGGGTTAATTTTTGCTCCTGTCACCGTTTTGTATTATTTAAGTGTCTCGCCTAGCATCTCGACGTGCTTTTCGCTCGACACTATGACGGTGACATCGTCCGCATATGCAGACACGCTCGTCCCGCAACCCAGCTCTCGTGGGATACCCCTCAGTGTCGCCAGCTTCCGCAGTAGTGGTTCGATCGTCAATACATACAGAAGCGCCGACAAGGGACATCCCTGACGGACCGAACGCGTGATGTCGAACGGTTTTGACAGGTGACCGTTTACCCGTATTACCGATCGGATGCCGCTATACAAGGCAGCGATCCAACCGCGGAAGACGGGACCAAAGCCAGCTGCCCTGAGGACGGCCGCTAGGTATCGATGGTCGACAGTATCGAAGGCTTTAGATTGATCTAAATTGATCAACGCCCCACCCATGCCAGGATCCTTAACTACCCTGTCCATGATGTAGCGCATGAGGTGGAGGTTGTCATGGATACTTCTGCCCGGCACGGCGCATGTTTGCGCCCTGTCGACCAGTTTATCGATGACAAGTGCCAACCTCTCGGCTATTACTTTGGCCAAAATTTTCAAGTCTGCGTTGAGCAGAGTGATGGGCCTGAAATTATCTATAAAATTCCCCTTGTTTGGGTCTTTCTTCAGCAATGTCACTGCACCTCGGCTCACGAAACCGGGAATTCTCCCGTTTTGTTGCCAGTTGCAGTAGACTGATGCCAAGAGGTCGCCAAACAAGTCTGGCATTTGACAATACAGCTCGTAGGGTAGACCATCCAATCCAGGTGACTTATCCCTCGCGCAGCCCGCCATAGCATCCCTTACTTCAGCAGCTGTGATGGGACCCTCACAACACTCTGCCTCTCCCGCCGAGAGCCGCGGCAGGCCGGTCAGGTAGGCAGTGAAGTCCATCCTGCGTTCCGACTCACCGCTCGCACCGAACAGTCGAGCAAAGTGCTGTTGAAAGGCCCCACACATCCTTTCGGGTTCGAGCAGACTACATCCCTGTTCATCGATTAGAGACCGAATGGTGGCTCTGTTACCGCGTTGCGCCTCCGCCACCCGGGCTTCTCGCGCAGCTTCGATCCCTTCGTTCCTTAAGGCACGCATTTTAGCTCTGACGACGCAACCTTCGTGTTTGGCGTTGAGGTGTTGGTCGAGGGCCATCCTCGCAGCCAAAACGTTGGTTGCGCTGCCAGTTGTAAGTGCCTCTTCTAGTTTCTTAACTAAGTCTCCCTCTACTCTATTTCGATCTATCGCTAGTTCTTTACTAAACCTAATAGATTCCGATTTGATTGCCATTTTCAGGGCAAACCACCAGCGGTTGTTAACGATGGCTCCTGTTAACGCCCTCTTAATTAATTCGCTAATCCGGTTCCTGTAAACCTGCCGCGCTAAGAGCGAAGCGTTCAGTTTCCAGTAACCGGGACCCTGCCTATGTGTCTTATCTAAGTCGAGCGTACACGTCACAAACTTGTGATCTGTGTAGCTGACTATTTTAAATTGTGGACATCCTACACTATCTCTATCCGCTGTCCTACATAGAACTCTATCTAGATACGATCTCGACGATCCGACGCGGTTTGTCCAAGTCCACGTTGGCACGTTCGGATGGTCGAGTCGGAACCTGTCAGACAAATGGAAACGTCTGAGCAGGTCTTTGAGGCACTTACATCCCCTTCTACTCCTATCCACTCCCACATAGTCTATATGCGTGTCCAAGGTAGCGTTCCAGTCCCCTACTAACAGTAAAGGTCGTGACGTTCCCAGGAAAACCTCTAGACGTCTAAGGAAATCCGCCCGACCCGTTAAGGACGGTGCATACACTGCCACCAGACGGAAAGCACACCCGTTTGTGCTATCGACGTCCAAGACAACCAGCCTACCCTCCGGGTCTAGGAATATTGGCCTTACTTTTAGGTTCAGACTCTTCCGAAAAAGCACCGCGGTACCACCACCACCCATGTTTGGCAGACAGGGAGAAAAATAAATGTCGAAATGTCCACCAAACATGGACTTGAGGGCCCGCGGGTTACTGAGTCTGGTTTCACTGATAGCCATGATTTCTATGTTCTGTGACTTGATGTCATTTAGAAGGTAACCTTGCTTCCAAGCTGACGCCAAGCCACGTACATTTACACAACCTAATTTAAGCATAGTTGAAGTCGAAATTTGTGTTTCATACACGACAGTAAAAGAGACAAGAGAGAAGGTTACTTACTCGTTTCGAAAGTTTTAGCTTCCTCTTCTTTTGAAGTATCTTGGATGAGGTTTTTGAAGAGTTTCTTTGATAAATATTTTTTGAACCCCCCAACCGCATTTGGAAAGAGGGTTTTGAGTGTGTGGTGCTGCGTTTGTGTGATGTGAACTATTTTGATGTGTTTCGGTGGTGTAGTGCGTGGATGATTGTTCAGCTTATAATTATCTTCAGAAATGTTTGTTTGCGATATGATGTAGTCCATTAATTTTGTGTTTGTTGTGTCTATCGCTGATAGCATTGTGTGTGTTTTTGTGATGTTGGTGCTGGTTTGTTTGTGCAAGGGGCTTTCAGCGGTTACATATTTCCCTGCTTTGCATGCATTTAATTTTGGGGTTGTTTTTGATCTTTTTCTTTTACTTCCTGTGGCTATTTGCCATTCTATAGAACTTTCATCGTTAGACGAAATGTCTGACGAATCAGAAGGGGGTAAAGGCAAAGCATTTGGTTCTATTTGTGTGTTTGTCGATGGTGTTGTGGTGTGTGGTGTGTGTGGTGTGTGTGTTGTTGGGGAATTGGGAGTAGTATTGGTCTTTTCTTCGTTCTCAGTGGTTGTCTTCTTGGTTGTTGTTCTTGGTGTTGGTGTTGGTCTGTCTTTAGTTGTTGTTGGTGGTGTTGTTTCTGTTTTTGACTCAGGTGGTGGTGTTGTTTGGTTGGGTTGGTTTGTTCGTTGTTGCCGTTCTTTCGTTTTCGCATATAGCTGCTTGATCAGTTGTGCATACGGTGGTGTGGGTAATAATGCTGGTGTTTTGGGTTTTTGGTTTTCTCGTGGCTGTTGTTGTTGTTGTTGCTGTTGTTTCGCGGCAGAATTGCAGTCCTTTTGGAAGTGAGCTTCACTGCCACATATGTAACAGCGTGGTCGTCTGCCTTCCACCACTACATACAGCCTTTGCGTTGATGGTAACTTTATGTAGGTGGGTATTTTATTTAGTGACTCCTGGGTAATATGGAGAAGGATCTCCATTTTTTTACCCACCCACTGTTGCTTTTCAGAAACATTAATTTGCAATATATCAACTTCCTCCATATCGAGACATACGGCTGATGTTATCCATAGTGTGTCTACCGTGGGAGGAATATTTTTTATGATAACCCTTGTTACCCTCTGACCAAGGTAACTCGGTATCATTGTTAACTCTTCTGTCTTAAGAGTTAGCGTTGAGAATCGTTTCGCTAACTCTTCACTTTGAAAAATAACTTGCACATGGGCAAATTTATGCCACCAAGTTACATAATCCTTATATTGCCATACAGATCTCAAGCATTTCTCGATCTTTTCCGTGCTTGCTTTTTCTGGGTTTTTTGTTTTTGAGTTTAAAATTTTATAAATAATGGTCTTTTTGTGTGTGTCTTCTAAAATGTCTTGTGGTATGTTGATCCGCACCTCGTCATTTTCTTTCGTAAGTAAAGCCTTTGTATCTTTTATCTGCTGTGCAGTAAAAGATACTACCGTCGTTTTTTCCCTTATCACCTCGGCGAAATTTGTTTTGATCTTGTTATTGTTGTTGGTGGTGGTGGTGCTGGTGTTGATGGCAGAGGTGACTGTTGCTGTATTAGCGTTGTTGTTGGCGGTTGTGATGCTGGCAGGTGTTGCTGTTGTGGCAGATGGGTGACCTTCTTCTTGTGTACTCCTCTGACCTTCATATGAGTTACGAAGTGGCGGGAAATTTTTTTCATAATTTTCTTCGGCGTTCAGGCGTATTTGAGCAAATTGTTTGGCCATCATGCTCTTCTCTTTCTCTCCTTCCGTTGTCTGTGGTGAAAGGAACAAAAGAGGAGTGGAGTTGTTGTTGTTGTTCTTTTTGTTATTGTTGTTCTTGGTGGTAGTGGTGGCTGCGATGTCAGTGGCAGTAGTGGTTTTGGTTTTGTTGTCGTTGGTGGTGGTAGTGGAGGTGGTGAAGGCAGTAGTAGTAAACGCAGCATTCCTGGTCTCTACGTCTTGTGTTCGTTCATGCGGAACGACTTGTTGGTCAGTCTCCTTGCCTGCTGTTAGAGGCAAATCGACCACGTGTGAAGGCCTAGCCATATTTCTTTTACGAAATATGGCAAATAAGCCGGAGAAAAATCAAAAACTTTTGGAAATAAACTCCAGAAGGAGCCACTTCCTATTACAAAAACCCAATAGGGTCGAAGTGTATAGACTTATACACCTCTTCCACAAAAAATATTTTAAAACTGCAAAAGTTTTGACATATAAAAGGCCAACTTACTTGCGAGCCGATGTGAATAGCATCCGTCCAGATCAGATAGATAGATAGATATATAGATAGATAGATAGATAGATAGATAGATAGATAGATACACACATACATACATACATTCATACATACATAGATATATAGATAGAGCGATAGAGAGAGGGTGGGGGGAGATAGTTGTCTATCACAAAATGATAGCAAAATCATTATGCAAGGAGGAATTTTTATTAAACATACGAAAGCAAAGTTCTACGACGACCAAAGTTGTAATAAGCTTTTTGCAGCGTGGGAGGTGTTTATAAGCCATTTAAGAAACACACAAAAACTGTTAGATTCACTTCAACATTTAAATTTAATTTGCCAAAATATTTTCGTCGCTTTGAGACCACGACCAGTTCACAGACAAAATGTCGTGCTGCATCTGCGAAAGTAACACTTAGTTCATGATAGATATATATATATACGTATGTAAGTGTGTGTATATGTATATATGTATGGATGTATGTATGTGTGTATGTATGTGTGAGTATATGCATGTTGGTATGCATATGTGGACATGCCTATACGCATGCATGTATGTATGTATGTATATATGTATGTATGTAAGTTTGTACTTATGTACTTATGTATGTACGTGAGTATTTAGGTAAGTGTGTAGACGTATCTGTGTGTGTGTGTGTGCATGTGTATGCACATGTGAACGTATGTTTATGTACTGATCTGTGTCTGTACAAGTTGTATACATGACTGTTACTTTGTTGAAGGTTGAATACACACACATATACATATATATGCATATACATATATATATATAGATACACACACGCACATATACATATATATGTGTGTATGTGCGCATTTGTCCCTCTCACCACTGTCTAACGCTGAATGGATACAATGTCTTAGATACATATATGCACATATAACCTTACTTATATCTACACAGAAGTACACACAATCATATAGACACTTACACACACAAATATACGTATAATCACAAAGTATACACATATATACGCTTATCCATCTCTACACATACTCATACGTGCATGCGTGTACAGGAATGGCTATGTAGTAAGTAGCTTGCTTACAGACCAAATGGTTCCGGGTTCAGTCCCACTGCGTGGCACCTTGGGCAAGTGTCTTCTACTATAGCCTTGGGCCGACCAAAGCGTTGTGAGTGGATTTGGTAGACGGAAACTGAAAGAAGCTCGTCGTATATATATATTTATATATATATATATATATATATATATATGTGTGTGTGTGTGTGTGTGTGTGTGTGTGTGTGTGTGTGTGTGTGTGTGTGTGTGTGTGTGTGTGTGTGTGTATGTGTTCAACATCGCTTGACAACTGCTGCTAGTGTGTTTACGTCCCCGAAACTTAGCGGTTCGGTGAAAAGTTACCAATAGAAGAAGTACTAGGCTTAAAAAAGAATAAGTCATGGGTCGATTTGCTCGACTAAAGGCGGTGCACCAGCATGGCAGCAGTCAAATGACTGAAACAAGTAGAAGAATAAGACAATAAAAAGAAAGTACGGCAAATATTGCTGCCGAGAATAACATTTTAAAAATTAAAATACATTATAATAGGTACATTATAATGTACCTATTATAAGTAAATCCTGAAAAACATTATACAAAGACAATCAAGAATGAATTTAAAGAAAGACAAATTTTTAATCATGTCTTTTGAAATATACAGTTAGAATGGTTGTATCATTAAGTTGTATCAAGTACAAAAAAATATGAAGTTGCACAAGATTTTTTTTTCACTTGAATTGAAATCTCATTACAAAAATAAAAACATTGATTGCAGTAGAATGGTTATTAAATGGTGTCAAATCAACCATATGCTAAGTCAATTGTTCCACATTAAAAAAAAAACAAAAAAAAACACATTTGATCTGAAAAATAAATCATAAGTAAAATTTAATAGTCAGCATTAATACAGTAGAATTAGTCTAATTCGTGTGTGGCTAATTCATTATTTCATCTAATTTGTTACTTTCAATTTTCTCCATGAGATGATTAATTAGGCGAATTCTACTGTATTTTCTTTTTAATTTATTTCATTTTTAAAATACTGCTTTTTCCAAACATAAGCCCATGGGATTAAATACAGGCCCATGGGATTAAATACAGGCCCATGGGATTAAATACAGGCCCATGGGATTAAATACAGGCTTCAATATTTTTGCTTAAATATTTTTTTTTTCTGAAAATAATAAAAATTACTCGGGCTATACTTGAAAAGAGTTTCTGAATATAAGCCTATAGGCTTAAAATGGGTTGGGCTTATTTATGGAAATACTCAGTAATGGTTTTACAACTTCTGTTTTAATAAAATATACTAAAGTTGAAAAATGCTATACTCGACAGCAACATTCTAAGTACAGTCGAATTTTAATTTTAAGTAATTTTCGACCATCTTGGAAACGTCTGAACCACCGTTCACTTGTGTGCGGCTCATATATATATCCTTCTCCACACACTCTCTGCAACTTTGTGTAAGACGCTGAGCAGGTATCACCATGGCAACCTATTCTGTCAAGATGAATGCGATGATCATACACAACTTTTTTCCAAGAATTGCTGTAAACAAAATAGAACGTTCAACCTTAGTGTGCATGTAAAACAGCGTTCATGGTCAATCTGTGCCAAACGTTTTGACTATGCGTTCTTTAGCTTCGTTACTATGTCAACATTCCGAATACTTATTGATCAGACCTCACAATGTCATACTTTGTTTAATCCACTGAAATATATTAAATCATCTTACAACTCAAGATGCATTGTCGTGACACAGTATGACAAGCCTGACTCTGTAACTTAGGGGCTTAATCTAATGGGTGAATCCGTACGTAAACATCGTCTGCCTAGTTTCACCTGAAAGCAGAGTTGCCGAATACTTCGTGGTTGAACTCCCATTTTTATATATGTGGGTTTTTACGTTTGTACGTATTTATGTGTGATAGGTTTGCACGAAACACACACACACAGACACAGACACAGACACACACACACACACACATATATATATATATATACATATATTTATATACATATATATACATATATATACATGTATGTATATGTACGTATCTGTATATATATATATATATATATATGCATGTATATATATATGTGTGTGTGTAAATGTTTATATATATAGGTATATATACATGTATATATATATATATATATATATATATATATATGCTTATATATATATATATAAATATATGTACATATATCTGAATATATACGTATATATATATATATAAGTATATATACATATATCTGTTTAAAAGCATATATACAGTCATGTATGTCACTCACACATATATGTGTTTGCGTGTGAGCGAGCAAGCATTCATACATAAGTTAATGTAAAATATTAAAAACAAATATTTATTGCTGTTGAATTTACATACTTTTTTAAGTTACTTCATTACATTATTAACTTTGTAAACCCATAATGAATATACATAGCTATATTTTATTTCTTTATGCAGTTCCTCAACAGCTATAAACCAGTTGGATATAAGCATTTTAACAGCAATAAATTCACCAGGTTGATATTAACGGCCAGAATTTTAAGTAAAATCTGACATAAATGTGTGCTAAAAGACATCAGACGCACTGTCGGGTGTCCTGAAATATATTTAATGTCTCTAATAATCATTTCTTTATTGTTATGGGTATCCTTCATACTATTGATCTTATATATCCTGTAATTATTTGCTTTTGGTTTTTGTATATTATCTTCATTCTCATTATCTTTTTCTCTGGGTTCGTATTAAATTCTGCTTCTCGATTTTTAATGTCTGACCCTTCATTTTGAGTCTAACTATATATATATATATATATATATATGTAAGTATGTATATATATATGTATGTATATATAAGTGGGGGGGACTGTGTGTAAATTACTAGTTTTCTCTTCAGAACAATATTGTGTTTATTACCGATTGAGATTGAGAGCACATTGTGTTACAGTAAATTGCTATTTCGACTTAATTTGTATGCTCTGTAGAGTGTTGCATAATCTTCCTAGAACAGTGGTTGCCAAATTTACGCAAACAAATTATTTATTCTTTAAAAATAACTAACGAATATTATCTAGAATCTCAATCCGCATGGAAGACAATAGTTAAGTATTAACATATTTAATAGTAGCCAAGAAAAAAAAAAGAAGATAATTCGATAATTAGGAATAATTAGAAATAATTATTTATTGAGAATACGACAATATTAACAAAAACAAAAACCTAATATCTTAAACGTTTTGGTAAGTACGTGTGAAAACTTGAGACTTGTTTCTTTTCTATAAG
The DNA here is from genome assembly GCF_046866305.1 of Octopus bimaculoides. Lineage (NCBI taxonomy): Eukaryota > Metazoa > Mollusca > Cephalopoda > Octopoda > Octopodidae > Octopus > Octopus bimaculoides. The sequence continues at coordinate 143,712,456 of NC_142930.1, forward strand.
ATAAACCTAGACATAATCGCACTTGGTGAAGCAGTGATGATAGAATTAGTAAGTAGTTGTATAATAACGTAGACAAGTAGGCGTGAAAATCGAGGATATTTAAAAACTAAATGTCAGCTTAATTACATAGACACATCACAATTTGCATGAAAAACGAAGAGTGAGCACACAGAAAATTAACTTAATATATCTATAGGTGAATAACAGATAACATCCGCTCAATAAGAAATCTTAGCGTAATCACCTAGGTAAGTCAATATCGATGCGTTCGGGATATCGTAACAATTATAAGACAAGTAACTTTATTCAAAGCGAAAATATTTCTAATTCTGCAATATGTAAAATTAATTCATTGTTGTGCAATATTGTAAACACAACGATACATATTATATAAACATATTCAAAAACTCACTGGTATCTTGAATTTAGGCATGGCTTTCCTTTACAGCTCTTTTTATTGAAAACAGTCATGTACCTCAATTTAATAGGCGTCTCCAGCAAAAGTATATATTCATACCCTACTAATACAATGAGTATCTTTATCCTTTTTTTATTAAAAACAACCCATGCATTCATACGTTCATGCGTTTGTGAGTGTGTGTGTGTGTGTGTGCGTGTGTGTGTGTGTGTGTGTGTGTGTGCTTGTTTATGTATCTTTGCATGTATATATCTCAGTTTTATTTCAAGATTTCATGCCAACAGAGAAAGAACCAGTTTCTAGCCCAAATCCAAGGCTCCTTCACTTGAGTTTCAGCATCAACATATTATTTTTGTATATATATACATGTATGTATACGTGCATTTTGCACTTTTCTGGCAAAAGTGAGTAGTAACTTTTGTTCGAATGACTAGCTTTGTCACATTCTGTGTCACGCTGAGTAAACGTGAGAATTAGGTTAACTGTGTTTGCGGTTTCTCACCGTCTTGCAAGTTGATTTTAAAGACATAGTTCCGTCGATCGGATGAAATGGAGTACGCAAAATCGTAACCGAAGTTATACTTATATATGTATATCTAAATAGGGGTTAATATAATCACCTTAAGAGATAGAAAATATCCAATGAATTATTGGTTTGTTACCTTTTATTTTGTAGTGAATAGTAATATTCCTGAAATAATAGGTTCATGTATAAATCTTGGTTTATAAATATTCAAATAAAAATCCAGAAAATGGAGAAGCAGCGTTAAGATAATTTATTAACTGCAAAAATTCAACATGTTCACTTACAGTCGTTTCGATATTGTGCAAAAGAATTAAATTCCAGTAATGAAAACATTTTATTGGGCAACATCTCGACAGAGGAGAAAAAAGACATAACATTAGGTTGTTACATGTTATTTTTGCAAAGCATCTTAACAGACTAAATCTGATTTAATTACTAATATTGGTATACCCCTTGTCCACCGGGTAATAGGTTGTATAATGGTAATACTTGGTAAATAAATGATTAACAGTTAGTTACAGTGAAAATAGTATTGTATGAATGAAAGAATAAATCAGTGATTATTTTATAATTTGTGTATGCACGCATACACATTCAAGATATACACTTCTATGTAATAATATATGCATATATGGAAGGTGGTGAGATGACAGAAACTTAGCACACCTGGCTAAATGCTTTCGGTAGATATTTCGTCTACCTTTACGTTCTGAGTTCAAATTGCGCCGAAGTTGACTTTTCCTTTCATCCTTTCGGGGTAGATAAATAAAGAACCAGTTGCGTAGTTGGGTCGATTTGATCGACTTGCCTCCTCCGCCAAAATTTCGGGCCTTGTGCTTAGAATAGAACTGAATATATACATATAAGTAACAATATATGTATATATGTAAAAATACATACACATATACACACGCAAATTACACTACATAAACAGTGGGTATACATATGTATGTATAAAGTACTTTCACATAAAAAGCAAGTGAACATGGTGAATGTTTGCAGTTAATAAATTATACTAACTTTACGTCGCCATTTTCTGAATTAAGTTGAGTATATAAATATATAAATACATGTGAGTGTGTGTGTGTTTGTGTATAACATACATATAAGAGGGATGACCACTAAGATGACATCCATTTTGCTAGAAGTTGACCACCTACTTCTCGCAAAATGGATGTCCACTTAGTGGTCATTCCTCTTATATGTATGCAATATAATTTTTCTGAATCCCCAGATTTTTTCAATATGCTAGGCCACTGGTTTTAAATTGATATTAATCAAATTAGTATTCAATTTTTCACCCTCACTTTATATATATATATATATACATTGTCTTTTCTGCATTCAAACGAGTTTGTGATTTGTGGAAAATTTAGCTGTTATATCTAACTAGTTTTTCCTATTCACACAAATTTGTATTTGTCTTTTCTAAAATTAGTGGAGGGGAAAATTATAAGTATATATATATATATATATATATATATATATATATGTATGTATGTGTGTGTGTGTGTGTGTGTGTGTGTGTGTGTGTGTGTGTGTGTGTGTGTGTGTGTTTGTATGTGTAATGAAAAGCAGTCCCTTGGTGATAACAATTTGTTATGTATATCAGGAACAATTTTGCTCGCTATAGACTATATTTAAATTTAGAGAGGTTGGTGTGATTTTGAGAGAAAGTTCTATGTTAGTTTTAGACATTTCGTGTCTGCTCCCCTGAGAAAATCCTGCCTGGCGATAAACAGTCGCTTCACATTTTAACTTCCATCTCATTTTGTCCTCCTGTGAGCTTTAAACTTTATATTCCCAATCTAGTTAGTTAATTGTTAAATCGCCTTTAGAGAAGATGTGAGCTTTAACTTGCATAGGGTGGATAATGAAAACTATGTTTTCGGATAGATATGGTCCTCTATGTCTCAATTATATCAGACCTAATACTTTATAGACTTTTTTTTTTCATTGACTTTGGAAGTGTATGAATGAGATCGGTGGTGGGTATCGAGCTCTGAATGCTAAGATCTATAGTTAAATACAATAAGGTAGTTTATCTTACTTATTCCCGGTTCTGTTAAACAATGTTTTTTGCTTCTTTTTGTAAGAGAAGTAGTCTAAATTTTATTACATAAAGCTACATGTGATTCTAGGGTCCATGTGAATCATATTCACTTGTTTGCCTTTTCACAACTCAAATTAGATTTGCCAAAAATAGCCACCTATGTCCAGCAGAAAGGCATGAATGCCCCACCATTCTATTATGTAATTTTACCATAACTCTATGAGACATCATGCTAATATTCAGAACAAAGCTACAATAACAAACAACACATTGTTCAATTCTGTACTGCTTGCTACTTTGTATTGATAAAAAATATTGATTGTTTTTTCGCGGCATGTTTTCTAAAAATAAATATATCTGCCAGTTCTGAATGAATGAATGTTTGGTGATGTAGTAAGGAGGTGTTTCTCATATCAGGAGCAGTGGCTGCAGCTGATACAGGTGATGGTGATACAGTCGGTAGTGAAGATTTTAGTGGTGGTTGAAGTTTTTGTAGTCATAGTGGATATGTCGTGATTACTGCTGTATGAATTTTGTCACCGTAGCAGTAGGACTGAAGTAAAACACTTTTTTTAAATATGAGTTGTATATACGTACTGCATATTGTAGTACGTATATACGTGGTAATTATCGTAGTAGTGGTGAGGGTGGAATTGGCAGTATTGGTCTTCGTGTATAGTAGACAGAGGGGCGGAAAAACTGATGACTATGGTAGTGGTTGAGACTCTCTGCTTGATTAGGAGTACGGTTGAAAGGAAACTAGTATGAATACATGTATTTGCTAGTAGACTGAAGGTTAAGCTCCGGCCACCTCTGCCTGCAGAGGACTACCAGCAAAAGCATTCCTGCTGTGAATAAGCCATCGTCTTCCCATCTGCGATCGGAGCGCTGGACTGCATTAGTCATGGTATATTTTCTTATCCGTACTCGGTCTGTGATGTATGCTTCAACCATCGTTTGCATCCGATCTGGGGACCAAATGAAAGCTCTGAAAATTCCGGAAACGATGTCTTATGTTATTTCGGTTGCGAACTGTTTTTTTTTTCCTTTCTTTTTTTTTTTTTTACCAGAGTGGTGTTGCATCGGTGGTTAAGATAAGCATAATGGGTGCTTTGTACGCTACGTGCCGCGTGCGCGATGGTTGCTGCAGGAGCCGTATGCATAGTTTATAAAATGAGTGCAGTGTATACGGTAAATGCGGTAAATGTAGTGTCAGTGAACGCAGTGAATGCAATAAATGCTGAGAGAGCAAAATGCGCTTTGAGTAAATTGAGTGCTAAGTGGATGCAGTGGTCACAGTTTCTTTGAACGATGGATGCAAGGAGTGTAGTGTGCTCGAATGGTGTAATAGGTATATCTGATTATTTGTTTGTTTCTTTTTACGTATCTGGTGTCTGTGCAGCGTTCGCGGTGTGTACTACAAACCTAAGAAATGCAGTAATAGATGCAGTGACCATGATATTTGCGATGAATGCGAAGGTTGCGGTGGTTGATTTCATGAGGGTAATGGAGATGCTATGATACATTGAGTACTGTACATCACTGTTTAAGGTCGATCAGTCCTACTAGTTAGAGTTATTCAAGTGGTACTGGTGTTGTTAGTATGAAAACAACTTGTGATCGCCTGAATAAACTTTGCAATCTCTCCTCCGACTACGTGATGTACCATTGTGTGAATGTCTCAATTTACCTCCTTTATTTTGCCTTCTTGTTCTCATTGTTTGCTTTACTTATTTATTTATTTACTTTGTTATTCGTCTCTAGTAGAAAAACCTACAAATCTCAAATGGAGTCACACTATAATCTCTTCATTTTCGCTTTGATATTTCATGTTCGTCCGATTTTACAATACTTTGTTCCTTTCTGCCGTCGTTATTTTCATATCCTAGCAACTTCCATTTCTTTTCCATTTCTTTCTTCATCTTACTTTTCTAGTTTCTTATTTCTTTTCTTGTTCTACTTGTTTTTATTTTCTTCGCTTTTTGCTGCGTTATTCTTTAGTATTTCTCAGTTCAGTGTCTTCTTCTTCTTCTTCTTCTGCATCAGCACCTTCTTTTACTTCTTTTATCTTCATGTTACTCTCCTCCTCCTCCTCCTCCTCCTTAACTTTTTCTTTTTCACCCTCTTACAGTTTTCAATTTGTGTAATTACTACTACTACTACTACTACTACTACTACTACTACTACTACTACTACTACTACTATTGCTTGAATTCAAAATTCCCGCGGTGGACTTTGCATTTTATCATCTCGATAAAATAAGTATCAGTTGAAACCATTATTATTATTAGTAGTAGTAGTAGTAGTAGTAGTAGAGGTGGTGGTGGTGGTGGTGGTGGTGGTGGTGGTGGTAGTAGTAGTAGTAGTAGTAGTAGTAGTAGTGGCGGTGGTGGTGGTGGTGGTAGTGGTGGCGGCATCATCATCATCATCATCGCCACCTTTGTCTTTTAACATTGATTTGCATTATCTCTTTTTTGCCATTCTTATTTCAATTTTTTCCTCTTCCATGATGTTTTTCTTTTTTTTTCCTGTCGAAGATAACGATTTCGATGAGAAAGAGAGGGACAACGACAACAACGATGATGAGGACAATGAAGATGATATACTTCTCGTTTGTTTCCTACGCTTGTCGTAGGTCGTTCATCCCAGTTGGCTTTCAAGCTAACAGACTTTTATCCGTGTATTAAAGATGACAGCAGTCTGTATTTGCGCATCGATATTGTAACATAATAGCATAAGAAGACATCTCAATATATTTGCCATTAATATGATTTATTTATTATTTAGTCTCTCATAAATTTGATACAATTGGTAAAGAGCCAGTGTCTAAATATTATCGTCGGGGAGCCAAGATGGGTTACTTAAATATCTAAGATTAATTTCACACAGGTCAAATTTTATTTTCCACTTGTTCTGCTTTTTTATACATTTGAAAGTGACTGAAAAAAATATAGTAACTTCCACTACCCTTCATTTTGCACGGAAGGACTTTCCCTTTAAAAAAAATCCTACAAAGCAATAAAGGAGATCAGTAAGAATATTAAACTAAATGATTATAACTTTAATATTTCTTCATTAGTTATTTCATAATCAATTAATCTATCCAACACTAGATAACATGTGTTGGCACTCCGTCGCTTACGACGTCAAGGGTTCCAGTTGATCCGATCAACGGAACAGCCTGCTCGTGGAATTAACGTGCAAGTGGCTGAACACTCCACAGACACGTGTACCCTTAACGTAGTTCTCGGGGATATTCAGCGTGACACAGTGTGACAAGGCTGACCCTTTGAATTACAGGCACAACAGGAAGTAAGAGTGAGAGAAAGGTGTGGTGAAAGAGTATACAGCAGAGTTCGCCACCACCCCCTGCTGGAGCCTCGTGGAGCTTTAGGTGTTTTTGCTCAATAAACACTCACAACGCCCGGTCTGGGAATCGAAACCGTGATCCTATGACCGCGAGTCGGCTGCCCTAGCCACTGGGCCATTGCGCCTCCACATTACTACTACTACTACTACTACTACTACTACTACTACTACTACTAGATAACACATAAGATGAAAACCCAGAGTTTGAAGAGAGCTACGCTTCTGGTCATTTATTTTATCGTTTTAAATCACAATTTACCTGTGAGTAAATGGTGAGGCACTTATTATTTGAATCAATGGAGTTACGTTGAAATAATTTGCAGCAGAACAATAGACAGTTAGCTTATATTACTTCTATGAAATCAACTTCGAGCAAAATGACTTTGGATCTCATTTCTTTTCAAAAGCATTTTGCTAACATCTTTTTCTCAACATGGCATATGCTGTAGCATTAAAGTCAACCCTTATGCTTCACTTCATCCACCATAGATGACTGAAAACTTGTATTCCTTTGAAAGCTTCAATAAATCCAACGTGTGGCTGTGTCGTAAGTCGCCTACTTCTCAAACAGATGATTCTGGGTTCAGTCTCACTGCATGGCATCTTTACTCAGACCAAATATTCATAATTATTTTTTAGAAGTAAGATTTCATAAAGTAGCTAACATATTTGTCAGCCATTTTTGTAATACTGCTCTTATTGATTTTATTAAATTCTCTCGGTTCCAGCTTCCGTTTAGAGTGCGGAATTGCAATTCATTTTTCTACACCTCTTTAATACTTTTTTGATAAAATACACAATAAAAGAAGTCAATCAATATTCAGTTGAATAATTCAAAGCATTCAGCCAAATTATGAATGCCAATAGGTAAACTGCTTAGAAAACAGTGCCTTTCTGCCCCAGTGTTTTATTTTTGTATATAATAGTTACTAACAAAAATAATCATAGATGATTTTCAATAATCAGCACGTAACAAAATATAATTTCATGAAGAAGAGAACCCAATAATATTTCACTCTAAAGCTTCTGGAAATTGCATTCTGACGAAAATTTGGGAAAATATAAATGTTAATTACATGACTTGAGCTTAGAATCGCAAACTAAAATTTAGTATCAAAAGCAATTAATTTAACGAAGATAGCTGGAAATACTATTCGATATTCGAATTACCGTTTCTGAATTACCATAATTTCATTTCAATTCAGAAAAGGAAAATTCTTTAAATACACCCGGTGCGGTTTTAGAGATGTTTTAGATTTGCCAGATCATTGTGACATGACTAGAATTTTCAACTTGTGGCATTTATTACGACTTTGATGTTTTTTTGTATCTTTTATTGAGTGGGGTTAGGAGAATGTTGTACAATATTATTCATTTGTTATGTGTATCAAATGAATTGCTGCAATTTATCATGCCTGCAATTTGTCATGATCTCAATCAAGGACGTTATCTACTTAAGTAAATGGTTTTCTATATAGGTCTTTGTAATACATACACACACACACACACACACACACATATATATATCTCTATATATATATATATATATATTTATATACATATATATACATATATATATGTATATATATATATATACGTATGTATATATATACATGTATATATATATATCTATATACATTTACACACACACACGTGCGCACACACATGCACACACACACACACACACACACACACACACACACACACACACACACATATATATATATATATATATATATATATATATATATATATATATATACAATATAAGTATCTATACACATATATTTATTCTTTCACACGTACAAGAATATATAACATGCGTGTGTGTGTGTGTGTCTGTGTCTGTGTGTGTGTGTGTGTGTGTGTGCGCACATATTTTATTGCTTTCAGAAATTACTCTTTCCTATGAAGTGTTGATAATCAGCATCACACGTATTATAGACATTCAAGTTCAACATTTAAGATAATGAATACTTCCCGTCAAAAACACATTTCATACAGGACATATAATGATTGCTGTAGGATAAAATGGCACGAGTACAGAAAAGTTGACACATCCTTAATTTCTCAGAAATTCCACTTTCCTAGATTAGCTAAACTATTGATGCCTTTGTTGCACATGGTATAATCCTGAATAAATATTTGTCTAAAGCTCGAGCTCCGCATTCAACGAACAACACTGCTTTGCAGAAACTGCTAATTAAATTTTACGTTCAAAGTAAACGAAATGGGAGAATCATTAATGCCCCAAAGATTTTTGTGATATTTGTTCCTTTTTGTTTAAGGCTTGAAATCAAATAACCCCCAATATCTTTTATGTAATCATTCTACAGTTAATAAAATAGCCTTCCATTGCAAAACATTCATTTGGTAAAACTGTTACTTACTTTTATCAAAACGTTCTTCTTTATTTATTCCAACGCTTTATGTTAGCGAAATACAGATAAGTTACAGACAAGATTTAGACAAGATACAGACAACAAATATACAGGTATGTGTAGATAGATTGTTCTGAGACTAAACGACAAGAGAGATTTGTAAAAATAAAATTATAATTGAAGGAATACAATGGCAAATTACTTTTGCATATTTCCACGAAAATCACATTACATACATATAAAGCTCGAGGTGAAAGTTGCAAGATGACGTTCACTAGCAGATAGCGTAACGAATATATTACACGCATTTATCTTATTAATTATCGGCTTAAATTTATCGCTACAACACAGTGAATCTCATAATGCGAGTATTTGTCTAGCCAGTACGAAATTTGTTAAATACATATTATATTCTACAACATACTCCTGTGAAATTCCCTTACGAAAATTATTTATAGGGATTATATTTGACATAATGATGGAAATTGAACTTATGAAGCAATGTATTCTCTTTCATTAACCGTTTGCTTTCTATTTTTTATTGAGAAAGTGGGTGAGATTTTAGTATGAGTATAAATGCCTAAATATAGTTCGGTTGTTTTAAAGTATTTACCTTACATTGAATATCATGGTAAACTATGCTATTTCTATTTCACACATACGAAAAATTATGTATGACTCAATGGAAATAATCTACACTGTGATTTTATTGCCGTGGAAAAATATAAAATTTCAGGCATGATATGTGGTATGAAGCTTGGTTTTCAACTAAATGGCTTTGTTCTTCAGTCCCACTGTGTGGAACCTTAGGCAAGTGTCTTCTACTATAGCGTTGGACTGTAGAAAGCCTTTTGTATAGATTCGAGAGACAGAAACTGGAAGAAGCCCATCATGATATATTTATGAAATATATATATATGCGTGTGTGTGGGTTAGACTTTGTGTCTGTGTTTGTTCCCCAACAACGCTTGAAAACTGTTGCAGGTGAGTTTACCTCACTACCAATTAGCAGTTCGGCAAAAGAGACAGAAGAATATGTATCAGGCTTTAGATAATGTACTGGAGTTGATTCATTCGACTAAAACCTTTTCAAGGCGATACCCCAGTATAGCTGTAGTCTTATGACCGAAACAAGTAAAAGTTGAAAGATAAAAGATGCAAAGATTGGTACCGAAACCAGAACGACGAGCCACAGAGAAAGCTTCAAAATAGTTGATGAAAATACTAGAAATAGGGGCTATATCCCACCCTTTAGTTTAAACTGCACTGGTCAAATTGGATCAAAGATGATTGGATTATGTATGCGTAGATAACCTTACATAAAGAACAGAATTGCTATGCCTGAAGCAATTTTGAAGGTAGATCTCCAACATAAGATGAGGCTTACAATAAAAATACTTAACGTGCACTAAATCAGAAAATTATTTGGGAACTTCATATCAAATCAATGAGGTAACCAAATAATAGTAAATGTATATTAGTCGCTCAGAAAATAAATGGACAGCAGCATTGGCAATGCTAATACTGACCTATACAACGTAGAATTGATTTTGATCAGTCTCCAAGAAATCCATTTCACAAAAAAGATCTTATAATTTTCTTGGAACACTCAAAAGACTTCTATCTGTAATATGATGTGATGTGATTGATATTTTCTTCTTTATTCGATATTGAAGTTATTTATAATCAAAATCAATTAATATTCATCAAATCTAAACTCGTGAGAAGAATATGTGGAAACTTAAATACGCTGTGATTTTATTTATACAGAATATAATGTATTAACCTGTTTTAGTGAAACAATGCCACATAGGGATACGTTTGGTTATATAAATAAAACAAATTAGAGAGGAAAGGATCATGCGAAGGTAGTGCAGTTTCATAAAGGTTATTGGAAAAAGCACAAATGAGGCTGTGTGGTAAGATGCTTTCTTCTCAATCACATGGTTCCGGATTCAGTTCCACTTCATGGCATCTTGGGCAAATAGCTTCTACAATAGCATCGGACCGACCAAAGCCTTGTGAGTGAATTTATACGACGGAAACTGAAAGAAGCATGTCGTAATTATGTGTGTGTGTGTGTGATTATGTCAGTGTTTGCCCCCACCACTGCATGACAACCAGTATTGGTGCGTCTGTCGCAGTATCCAAGCGGTTCGGTTAAAGCGACCGATAGAATAAGTACCAGGCTTAAAAAGAAATGTAAAACCCTTCAAGTCGGTGCCCCAGCATGACCGCAGTCAAATGACTAAAACAGGTAAAACATAAAAGATAACATACGTAAGCTTCTTTTTCTTTTTTTCATCATTATCACAGTTTCAGCATGCATTTAGTAATGGCAGATGTAGAATGGGTTTATAGCCAGCCTTCTTTAAAACAGAAAGTGAAACACAGCTAAAATAACGAAAGAACGTTAGAAAAATACGGAGAAAGAGCAGATAAACATTTAAATAAAAGTAAAGCATTTTGTAGCTTCCATGAATTTGGCGTTCCTCTTTGTAGTCGGTGGATCTTTGAAAATAGATACACTTCCAACGTTGGGAAGCATTTTTAAAATTCTTTTTAGATTCTCTTTCTCTGAGAAGCACTGGACCAAATAGTACCATAAGTTATCCAGCTTTACACAGCGATGAAATATGTGCATTCATTTCTTAAAAGACAACATAACTATCGTTTCCGTAGTGTACATCAGAATTTTAGCTTTATATTTCAGCCAGTAGATTACACTATGAAAGGACGAGCTTGAATTAAAAAGGATACGCATAAATCAGTACAGAATTCATATGAATATGAGAATCTATGCAATGAAATGGGAATGAAACGCATACATTTTAAAAATCACTAAAATATAATGTCATCAATATTCAACCAGTTATTCACTTATGACTGTGATTACTAGGCTTCTAAATTTGATTTCAAATAATAATGCTAAGGAACAAATTATATCCAATAAAGATCCCAATTTTTTTCCGAACAGGGGTATATTCATATATGTTGAAATGTGTTTCTATTTTAGAGTCGAGATTAAGTATAGAAACACTCACGGGAAATTATCTATTCAAAAGAAAATATATTTTATTATAAAATAAATGGTTTTGTTCTAAACTTCATACAAATTTAACTAGGAAGCAGCCTTAAAGCATGGCAGAAAGAACGATCAAAGTATAGAATTTTGAGGAGAGAGCTTGCCTTCTTGGATTGACTATATGTTTGTATAGCTTTCTGGAATTTTTGCACAAATGCATGATCTTGTGTGCAACATATATATTGTTAGATAGACACAAACACACAGACACACACACGCACACACATGTATGTATAATATTATAATATATATACATGTATGTATGTGTGTATATAAATGCACATAGATATCTGTTCGAGTGACATTATATGCACAATGAGTGTGCGAAACAGCAAATACCTAAATTTGGTTCATTTCAAATTTATTGCCAACTGTTCACTAGAGATTGCATTTGAGGTGAACCAAAACTATTGGAAGAATATCCAAGGAAGATTGTGTTCTGAAGCAGAATGTAGATTTTTCAACAGTAATTCGCTTTCGTATATAGTTCGTGGTTACAGGGAGATTAAATCTTCCGTACATCGCACAGAAGGGATTTATAAAAGGAAAAAGGAAGGCTATACTATATATATATTTATATATATATATATATATATATATATATATATATATATATATATATATATATATATACATATGCATATATATATGTATGGATCTATGTATATATATATATATATATATATACATATGCATATATATATGTATCTATGTATATATATATATATATATATATATATATATATATATATATATATATATATATATATATATATATATATATGTATGTATGTATGTATATATGCACATATTTGTATAGAGTTAGACGTGAATATATGTATGCATATATATATGCATACAAGCTCATAGACATCGCTACCGACGCGCACATATACAAAAATATAGAGGAAGAAGGAGAGAGACTTGCACGTACCTATCGCAAATCCTTTTATGTGTATGTTTAATATTAGCAGTGCGGAAGCGAAATATTATATACATACACAGTATATTCACAGAAATTAATAGGAAATTATGAATAATAAAGATTTTTTTAAAAAATGCTGAAGAATTTAGCTATTTTACTCTGGTAACCACAGTGAATAGAGGGCATTTATACCAAGCTGGAGTTTGTTCATATCAAATATATATAGATATAAACTACTTAGTGAAACATTTAGAGCTGTAACTTAACATGGCTTCTGATTTTATGAGAAGCTATGTTTTTTCTTGGAGAATTTTTTCTAAAGTAAAACTTTGATGTAGCCCATAGAAAACTTTCTCTCATGTCTATATGGTATCTGTAATATGTAACCTGGGTGAATAATTTTATTTCATTTATTCTTTGCATTATGAAATGCGTAACTTTCGATTGCTTTTTCCCCGATTTTGTACAGTCTATACATTATTTGATATTGCAGCATTTGATGATACATCAAGTAACTATTACGGATTGTATTATATAGTTTTATCTACAATTTAACAAATTATATTACGTGATTATTCACTAGATTTATTTATTTATTTTTGAAAATTCAAGAAAAATGATGACATAACTGTGCAAATCTGTACCATTATTGCCATACTGCAAGTTTATTAAAGTATAGAGAAAAAATATATCCAAATGTTTAACGATGTATTGCATTGATAAATTTCTATAGACTTCCAATTTAGGAAAGAAAATTGTTTAAGATAATACATAAATAGATATCCTCATGTGTGAACACAAAGAAAACACAAGCAATGATAAATGGCGATGATTGTATTTCAGTAGATTAATCGTGAATACAATCGCCAACATAAATTCGGAAATAAACAATATCCTTGTTATAAAGTTATTATTAGTCACATGTTTTTATCACTTCATATACCAAAAATTAGAACGTATTACGAGATTTTTAAGATTTTAGTAATATACATTCTTAGTGACTTGATGTGGCTTGTATTAATAGTAATTCCTTGGAATCTGAGTAAACCGCTGAAGAATACACTTTCACTGGCAACTTTATTTTGCGTGGTCAGATAGTGACTAGTATTTAAGAGTGGAATTTATACAAGACTGTTAGATTGAACTCATCAAGAATACATAGGCACAGGAAGCCACATGCATAGATACAGGTAGAAGTATATGTCTCTATGTGTACGGCAATCAATTTCGTTGGTCTGGCATTTTAAGTGGCTGTTTATACCAAAGATACGTCTTCTCTTAACGTAGCTTTGATGGAGAAAAAGCGTGTCTTTGTAACAAGAGGGAATCAATTAATTACAGGCATAATCCAGTCAATGATCTTCAATACAGACAACGTCAACGCAATCTCATTCGCAAGTCATGGGTTTACTTGAATTTAGGAAGCGGCTGTAGTCATGCACTGAAGTGAAATCTAGATCCCTCAATTGCAAACAACGTAAACATTCAACATAGCAGACATGTGTGTGCTGCGTGTGTGCGCGCCTCAGTGTGTATTATATATAGGTATCACTACATGAATAAATGGAGCTTGTACGAAACGTACGTACTGCTATAACCTATTGAATTTTTGTTGCTTTACTTCAAATTTTATTCACCAAATCTCTTGATTTTGTATTTGGTTTTTATCCTACCAAATTCTGGTGCTTCAAACATTTTAAGTACCACATTTAATCTTTGGGTTAAATCTATATTATATATTGGGATAGATAGATAAATAGATAGATAGATAGATAGATAGATAGATAGATAGATAGATAGATAGATATATAAATAGATAAATAGATAGATAGATAGATAGATAGATAGATAGATAGATAGATACAAGGATAGATAGGTAGATATGTGTACGTATATTTATACATATACATATCTATATTTATATATGCGCGCGCACATGTGTGTGTTTGTGTGCGAGTGTGCATGTGCTTGCGTGTGTGTGTGTGTGTGCGTGTGCGTGTGCGCGCGTGTGTGTGTGTGTGTGCGTGTGCGATTGTGCATGTGCGTGCGTTTGTGTGTGTGTGTGTGTGTGCGTGCGTGTGTGTGTGTGTGTGTGTGTCTGTGTGTGTGTGTGTGTGTGTGTGTGTGTGTGCGACAGCCTAACCGAAGTTTGAAGTCAGAACGTATAGAGCTATAACTAAATACTACTACGCATTCTGTAAGGCGTCCATAATTTACTGCCCCATTTGCTTCGAATTTATAACAAGGCCTGGAATCTTGAAGTGTTTTCAATATTCATATATGCTCACATATATATTACCGGAGTGGCGAGCTAACAGGGTGGTGAGCTGGCAGAATCGTTAGCACGCCGGACGAAATACTTTCCTGTATTTTGTCTGCCGTTACGTTCTGAGTTCAAATTACGCAGAGGTCGACTTTTCATTTTATCCTTTTGGGCTCGATTAAATAAGTACCAGTTACGCACTGGAGCCGATGTAAACGACTTAATTCCTTGTTTGTTCCCTCTATGTTTGCCACCGCACCCCAACCCCGTGGGCAATAAAAGAATATATATATTACCGGAATTCACTGCGATTTCCTTTGAAACGTGCATCTCGTGACTTATATAAACAATCATTCTGTTCGAAAAATTTTCCATTAGAAAGACTTTCAGTTGTGCCACTCTCAAAATATCAAGTTGTAATGCATTTCACTCTACATTTGGTAATAAATTTATTTAGTCCTGTATCTTAGTCGCTTAACATTTCTAACGCCCCTTACATTTATGGAAATTCGAATGATTGTTCTTGTTCAATTGTAGTGTCATGCTTACTTAAAATATGGGTTCGAGCCCCACGTGAAGATTTCGATATTTTCTATCTACGAGCTGTTTAAGCCTATATTATTGCCGTTCTCACGTATAATAATCTACTACAGGTTCAATCGTTCAGAAACAAACACATATATATATATATATATATATATATATATATATATATATATATATATATATATCGCCGAGCAAACACGCGAACTTACTTCGTCCCTACTTTCAAGTTCGTGCCTCACAGCGTTCATACACACATAATTTTCCCCGTCTGGACGTAAAGCCTTTTCTGTTTGTTTTCCTGTCTTGTTTTTTGTCCGCCACTACATTCCTCCATGGCAAGGTTTAATTTGTGTATACAAATTTAATTTGCGGTCCATGGGAAGAGCCGTTTTAACGATGCGTCCTACCCAGCTCTTCGAAACACCGGTGTTAAAACGGGGGTAGCTGATGAAGAAGAATGTTCTCTGTGTGGCTTGTGTGTTTTCTCGTCTACGTTTTGTTTGCAATGTCCTGTACCCGGATATGCACCTATACATACAGGTGGATGTCGGTATGCACATACCTGTACGTATATATGCATATACTCATTTACTGTTTGTTTATATATATATATATATATATATATATATATATATATATATATATATACATAGAGATACATAAATAATTGTATATATATGAGTGTGTGTATACGCACGCGCAAATATACACTATATTATGTTCGTATGTGTGTGTGTGTGTGTGAAAGAGACACAAAGAAAGAAAGAAAGACAGACAAAGCAAGACTTTCGAGCACTACCTACTTTTACGCATAAATTGAGGTCATTTACTTACCTCAGTGGACTCTGGATACAGATTATATTAAGAACAATCATGGAATAGATTACTTAAAATGATATTATCCTCCATATTTGTATATCCATATCTGCATTTAAACACGAATATAGAACATATACAGAGTAGTGCACAAAAGGAATAATATATTTTTATTTGATTTCTTCTGTCTAGTGAAGCAGAATTCAACGGAACCCATTTTTACTTGCTTTGTTTATTCTTAGAAGTGATACTAAGAAATCTATTTTCACACGGAGTTATAAACAGAAGTAATATTTTATACAGATTTTCCTTTCAAATAAGGTGTGTTTTCGTTTTTGGTTTTATTTTATTTTTGACTATAAATTTATGACTGTTGCCGTTATTTTTGGTAGAATAAAGAATTATTATAAATATTCAATGCTTTATAGAGACTGTAAAATTATATCAAATTACATAGTGTTTTACGAATCTTGCTTGAATAAATGGAGTTTTGACGTTTGCAATATAATTATGCAACAAAGAAAAATATCATTAGCGTAGTTTTCTTCAAATTGTAGACATTTGTTTATCAGGTGATTCTGCAGACTTGCGTTTTGGAACATAAGAAGGATGCAAACTTATCCTACTTATTAGACTAATGAAACACAAATATTGTCCATTACGTGTGTCTTAAGTTTTACATATCCATCTATCGACGTATCTTTATTTTTTTAATGGGCTTGATAAAATAACGTGGCGTTTATATTATAGAGCAGTTTTTAACACCCGTTTCCCCGTGTAGGTAAGATATTTCTTAGTCTTTCTGCAACCTTATCGACAACATGTACGGACTAGTCACTTGCTTACACAAAAATAACAATACGCATCTAAGTAAGAATTATATATATATGTGTGTGTGTGTGTGTGTGCGTATGTGTGTGTGTGTGAGCCTATGTGTGTATGTGTCTGTGAACTTACAAGATTTAAAGATTCATATATATACATACTTACATACATACTTATATATATATATATATATATATATATATATATATATATATATATATATATATATATATATATATATATATATATATATATATATATATATATATATATATACATATATAGATTCACATATATAGATATATACCTACATTCTCTTTTCTTTTATTCTTTTATTGCTTTCGGTCATTTGACAGCAGTCATGCTGGGGCACCGCCTTTAGTCGAACAAATCAACCCCAGGACTTATTCTTTGTGAGCCTAGTACTTAGTGTATCGCTTTGTTTTGCCGAAGCGCCAAGTTACGGAGAAGTAAATTCACCAGCATCAGTTCTCAAGCGACGGTGTGGAGAAGAGTCACACAAACGAAGCATACACACGCATACAAACATGTATATATATATATATATATATATATATATATATATATATATATATATACGACAGGCTTCTTTCCGTTTCTCTCTACCAAATCCACTCACAAGGCTTTGGTTGGCGCGAGGCTATATTAGAAGACACTTGCCCAAGCTTCCACACAGTGGGACAGAACCCGGAGCCATGTGGTTGTTAAGCAAGCTACTTGCCACGCAGCCACTAATGCTACTATATACACATTTATTTCCTATATGGAATATATATTCTGTGTGTGTGTGTGTGTGTGTGTGTGTGTGTGTGTGCGTGTATATGAATATATTATATATTTATTTTGTGTATGTTCGTCTCTGTGCTTGTATATGACTATCTGTCTGTCTGAGAATTTCTGCAATATACATGTATACGTTTGCGGCTGGATCATTGCTTCCGTGATTCTTACATTAACTGTATTCATCTTACCATCTCTCGTCTGTAATTACAGAAGTGGAAATTGTGTAAGTTTCCACAAGCGTGATAATGAGTGACAAATTTGGTTGTGAAATTACACAGGAGGGCCTACTGTATCTAGTGTGTTCTGACTGTTCAAATTTCGCAATTTTCCCAAAGTTATACCTACATTTCATCATCTCAAGAATAACACAATAAGCAACATGCTGTGATCGCTTAATTACATTACAAACATTTCAGCAGCATTTTAATCGTAACCATAATCACAGAAATTTCATTCTTCTTCTTCTTTCTTGGTTATGTAAAACATTATATATTACATGGCTGCAAAATATGTACTATTGTTTCGTTCCTCAAGTAAAATTAGTGATATAGGAGATGTGAGATTCATAGAACTACCAATGGAAACAAGATCCTACATTCATCTATGCAGTGATTTATTTCTTAGCCTTTGCAGCTCGCAGTCACTTTTAAGTAATATAGATCACTGCTTTCAGTTAAAAAAGTCTTGCCATATACAATATAGACGAATCAGTTTAGCTTAAGAAGATATTTTTAATGCGTATTTTTGTTTGACATGTATTAAAAATCAATATCGTCTCATTCCGTGCTGCAATACTGCAGTAATTGCTACTTTCGGTGGAGGAAGTTTGAAATGAAGAGATCCACGCTTGCGAAATAACATAAGATATAATGATAGAAAAATAAGAATCGGTTCAAGACAAAGAATGCTAGCAATATTGAGGAGTGTGAAATTTGACACGAAATTTATAATTTTAAATGTCATTTAAATGCTAAACTCAAACACAGCTCACGGGACAATTTACAAAAAAGAGATGTTATCCGAATTGAAGGAAGTTTGACAAATACCAGCTGGGTCTATTAAGTGTAATATAAAGTAATTGAAATGACTCTAGACTTTTAATGTCAACTAATGTTTCGTTTAATAACATTCAACTTTAGAAAATGGACTCCTCTGATCTGCAAAAATTAATTATCCTAATTGAAAATGGAATCGTATAATCACCTTTATCATTGATATCAAAATTATGTTAGCCTCATAAATGAAATAAAAAACATGAGAATTGGAAAATTATATAAAGTATAATTTGTAAAATATAGGCGTTGCGAGTTCACAATTATGCACAAGTATCTATATAAGGGTGTAGTATATCTATAGTAAAGCAATATGTATATACGAAAACCTCTGACAGCATGTATGATGATCTATAATGATTGAAACGTAATGCGAAATATATACTTTTCACTACATAAGCGTTTTGGTGCGAATTTTACAAAGAATTGCATTCTGTACCAGCCAAGAAATTGTTAATGATATCACACTGAAAGTTCAAGAGATCAATGTCCTGGAAATAAGATTATCCTCTGAAATAAGTATAATATGAATATATATACTCTTCTAATATTTTACTTGTTTCAGTCATTTGACTGAGGCCATGGTAGAGCACCGCCTTTAGTCGAGCAAATCGACGCCAGGTCTTATTTTTGTAAGCTTAGTACTTATTCCATCGGTCACTTTTGCCGAGCCGCTAATTTACGGGGACGTAAACACACCACCATCGGTTGTCAAGCGGTGTTGGGTGGACAAACACAGACACACAAACACACACACATATATATACATACACATATATACGACGGGATTCATCCAGTTTCCGTCTACCAAATCCACTCAAAAGGCTTTGGTCAGCCCGAGGCCATAGTAGATGACACCTGCCCAATGTGTCACGCATTGGGACTGAACCCAGAACCATGTGGTTGGTAAGCAAGCTACTTACCACACAGCCAATAAGTATATATATATATATATATATATATATATATATATATATATATATATATATATATATATATATATATATATATATATATATATATATATATATATATATATATATATATATATATATATATATATATATATATATATATATATATATATATATATATATATATATATATATATATATATATATATATATATATATATATATATATATATACATATATATATATATATATATATATATATATATATATATATGCATATATATAATATAATATATAATTTGAACTCAGTACGTAAGAGAGAGACGAAGTGCTTCTAAGCACTTCGGCCGGCGTACTAACGTTTCAGGCAGCTCTTTGCCTTCAAACTTTAGTGCATATTGACACTGTATGAGCTTCCAAGAACAAATTTTAAGAAAGTGGACCTTAAGATCATCAGCTAACCCCTATCTCGTTTAGGGATCCCGCCAGCCTTCTCTTCGTCGGCAGGTTTATATATAAGATCAAAATCGATCCAACTTCAGGTGCAGGCAGCTAAACTGAGGTATGTGTTTGCTGTGTAGTCATATAAAGTGCTATCGTTACAGTGTACACACACGAAGATAAAACATACAAATGGTATATTAAGAAAATATAAAGTAAGGAAAAAAAAATCTGAAATAGCCTTGCAATATAAAAAAAAATAAAGTCTCATGATTTGATGCGATATGTTTGAAGTTCATAAGTGTTCTTTAGTAAAACAAATTTGTTATAGATTATGAATTGATAGTAAATCAACTATAGACAATCGGCCGTTGGTCGTTGGTGATGCTGGGCATCATTTGAGCTTTTCTTTATTTTTATTTTTATTTTTTTTTTAATTGGGATGTGCTTGAATCAGTTTAAACAACAATAATTTCTACGAAATATGTTTGAGAATAACTGGGATATTCCACACAATACAACACTTTTAAATATAAGCTCGTTATATAGTTTGCATAGCAAACGAATAAACGTTTTCTTAAAATTAACATGAAAGCTATCTCGAGATCTAAACAGCAATTTCTATATCATATTATAGCATTAAATAGTCAATGATACATTTTCACATTAATTTTGATATAATTCTTACACCTACTATATGTCACTGTAATGATGACATATTAAATAATATCAAGTATAACCTTTGCAACAAATTAAATACATTTCTATGTCCTTTTGTAACTACACGCGTATATATTTCACCTACATAATATCACATGAATTCCTGTGTTTTACTTACCGTCGGCAAAGTTAATCGAATAGATCAATCTCACCAGAAACATTTTATTTTGCATTATTTGTTTTCGACATTTTTTTGGTTTTATTGCTTAATGCAATCATGTTATTTGTAATTTATTTACAAATATTTTCTCTTTCTGGCTGAGCTTCAAAAACTACATACACATTCCTTACGTAAGCATATGTTCTCAGATTTAACAAGCAGAAGAAACGAGATTATTTAATTTGTATGATATTCTGAAGGGCATTAGCGACAAAAATAAAGTGAAATATATTTAGATAAGAAGAAATCTAATTATCTAAAGGAGATTCCTCATGCAACAGCATGGAAACTCAGATATAAACACTTTAAGGCGTTAAATTATTGTTTTATAAGTTTACTAGCTGCAGAAAATGAACTCTAGCTATACTGAGGCAGCATTTTGAAGGATGTTTGTAGATGATATTGAACGCAGTAATTATTTACGTCTGGTATCTGTTTTAATGGTATTTTTTTTTTTCAACAAATCTGTATGTACTCAAGAATATTTTTTACGCTGATTAATTATAAAGATAAAAAAAGAAACAGACATATTCACGCAGATTCACAGACACATATATATGATTTCCCTTAACTTTTTAAATATTCATCGACTCGATGGGATGCAACATCACACACTTTCCTTTCATTAACGCTAATTTCATTAAAACAAGACAATGACATAGAAAAAGATCTCTAGTTTTTAATATGCAAATTGTCGACGCCAAATTTATGAGTAGCCCAGTTGACACCAATGGTATTTGATGTGACAGTACAGTGCTGCGTTAGATTACACACGACACTATAATGATTCTATAAATCCCTCAGCATGCACACAAAAACGCGCACGCACACACACACATACACACACACAAACACACACACACACACACACACATACATGTATATATATATATATATATATATATATATATATATATATATATATATATATATACATATATACGACGGGCTTCTTTCACAAGGATTTGGTTGGCCCGAGGCTTTAGTAGAAGTCACTTGACCAAGGTGTCACGCAGTGGGACTGAACCCGGAACCATGTGGTTGTTAAGCGAGCGACTTACCACACAGCCACTCCTGCGCCTATATATATATATATATATTGAGAGAGAGATAAGGGAGATAGAATCATACATATGTACACACATATATGTGTGTGCCTGTGTGTGCGCGCGTGTGTGTGCCTGTGTGTGTGCGCGTGTGTGTGCCTGTGTGTGCGCATGTTTGCATGATGTAGATATTGTTCGATTAAATTGCCCAAGTTTTTGACTCAGTTTTGGAACTCTGCATACATCCTTATATATATTGTAATGAAAACTGCGACGAAAGTAGTGGATTAATGCTCGTGCAAGTGGTGTGCTAGTGTGATAAAGATATAGACGTCAACATTACGAGTAATAAAGACATATTTATAAAAAATCCAGGCACAAATTTTGTGAAACAGCGTTGTACATTTGCATCTACAGATTTCACTATATTTTGGGCAATGAGGCAAGGGACATCCAAAGTTCTTCGTCCTGGAACTGAAACTAGATATAGATATGGTTACAAATTATCTAAGCCTTCAGATTGCAAGTGAAAACGAATGTTAGGCCTCTAAAATAACGTATACTACTGTATGCATGGTGACGACCGTTCATTACTTACGTCAGAAGACTCCAGCAAGTATCTGGCCATCCCTTTCAAATTCAAAGCATAAAATGCTGTCGTCTTCTCAAATCACTA
>NC_142930.1:143740476-143747976 GCF_046866305.1 Octopus bimaculoides
TATGCAACATTATTTTACTTTCAAAACATTGGTAAATTTCCTATCTGCTTAATGACTCCTGCTTGTTATTCTTGTTGTTGCTAATGTTATCAATATTATAATTATCATCAGAAGGTGGCGAGCTTGTAGAGTCGTTAGCACACCGGGGAAAATGCATAGCGGCATTTCGTTTGTTCATACATTCTCAGATCAAATTCTGCCAAGGTCGACTTTGCCTTTCATCCTTTCGGAGTCGATGTAATCAGTACCAGTTACGCACTTGAGTCGAACTTATAGTTGGCTCCTCCCCCAAAATTTCAGGCCGTGTGCCTATAATAGAAAAAAAAAAATGGTATTATTGTCATAAGGCTGCGAGCTAGTAGAATCGTTAGGCAAAATGCTTAGTGACATTTCGCCCACCTTTACGTTCTGAGTTCAAATTCCGCGGAGGCCGAATTTGACATTCATCCTGTTGGGCTCGATAAAATAAGTACCAGTTGAGTACTGGAGTCGATGTAATCAATTTATTCCTTCCTCTGATATTAACATTTAAACCAATATTAGTATTATTATCATTGTCGCCATCATAAGCATGAACTCGATTATCATTATCATCCAGTATTTAGATGGGCTGCCCATATTGGTTCTTAGGTAGTTATCACAGTTCTTTCGTCACACATTTTGTGACCTCTTCCATGACTTTTTGTTCCTTCTGTCTCCTCGTCTCTCATGTCTTGCTCTGTCTATTACAATTTTTCTTTCTGTAGTATGAATGAACCCTTATCGGGCTATCTTATCACGAATTGGCATTACCTATCTTCCTCTCAGTTCTTTCTATGATATTCTATGATTCGCTCCAGTATAGCGGCCAGATTACATTTCCGTCTCCCTTTTAGTGGGTCTTGAATTTTGTCATGCCTTTTTTGTACCCACTGATCCTGTCTCGTTGGCGATACCCAGAAAACTGCATGCGGTGGATTGAGAACTGCATGCGGTGGATTGACAACTGCATGCGGTGGATTGACAACTGCATGCGGTGGATTGACAACTGCATGCGGTGTATAGTATGCACCTCACTAATTCCGTTGCGTCGCATATGCAGGAGCCTCATCCCTAATCAAATCTGCTATTATCCGCAGTTGCTGCGTTCCGGTGAGCCAGGTTCTTTGGAGGCCATGAGTTTGGTATAGTGTGAATGGAGAATTTCGACCTTGTTATTCCTAGCTTACATCCAGAGTTCAGTGTATAACACAGGTAGTCTGAAATTGGGGTGCTTACTAGGGTAATCTACTGTTCCTTAATACTCTTGTAGATGAAGTTAGCCATTTCCTGAATGTTCTCCGTGGTCCTAGCACCTATCCTTTCACCAAAACCTGGAACCATTAATATTAGTATTATAACTATTGTAGATGTTATATATGTATTACTGATATGAATTATATTTTTCATATCACTTTAGTATCGCTACCACTTTAATCGATTAATTTCAACTATAATGATCGGAAACATTTATCGATAATTCAATGAGTTGAAACAGTTTCCCTTCCCGTTGTATCCTCATATCTCGCGGAATGATAAAATTGATAAAAAAGATAACCAGCCTGATCTTCTACAACTAACGGAGGAGGTAACTCTTTAATGTATATTTTGTATACAGATTCTGCATGAATCTCATCAAACGATAATCGGGTCAGTTTGTGTCACGACCTCTGTTTACTATGACTAATTGCAATGGAATTCGTTAGATATTTTATATCGCTTTCACGAAAATATAGAGAGATAAATGCTATAAAATATATTTAATTATGAATAGCTTTTTTCCAGTTCTACATGTTTGAGATAAACACTTTCCAAAAGAGTAAAAAAAAATCAGATTCATACATTATTTTGTACTTTTCATCATGTTGCTGGTAAAATCAATTTACATCATTTGTTTGCGCTAATTACAAAAAATAAAACTTTTTTTTCGACGCTGTCTAGCAACAAAACAACCAGGAATAGTGTCTAATGTTTTTAGTGGAAAAAAATATTATGAGGAGAAATCATTTACTTTTGCCAGAGCATTCTATTAGCTGTTACATGTTTAAAGACAGTGCTGGCAACAAAATTTAATTTAAAATGGCATGTAAAATATTCATGTAATTTAAAATAACTTTGATGTATTCTTCACTAACGAAGAAAATCACTGATGAAATCGTTAAAGAATTATGGTGAATTGGCTGCTAGCCAAATAAAATATCCATAATTGATTCATTTACTTGGAACATTCTCCAGTTCCTCAAACGTTGATTTATCTAAATAACTTAAGTAGAATAAACAGAATTGAATGCAGTCCAAGTATCCATGTATAAAGAAACTCATTTCTTGTTACAGACATGACTATTTTCAATACAAATATTTTTAGCAAGGGTAGTGTCTGATTTCATGCGATCTGTTAGCTTTAAACCAACATGGAATCTGCATAAATGTATGATATGTTTACATAAGAATGCAAACTCCGTAAAATGCAAAAAATAGCTGCTATCTCAGCCGTATCTCGTACGTCCTTTACCCTATCGTAATGGATAACTTATGAGGTTAGTTCTAACTTGAGATGCACGACACGACGCATATTTTGTAAGCGTATTTTCTGTTCTAAGTTTGGCATATATGTATCTGCGTGTACATTGGGAATATACATATATATATATATATATATATATATATATATATATATATATATATATATATATATATATATATATATACATATATATATATATATGTATATATACATAATATATATATATATATATATATATATATATATATATATATATATATACATATATATATATATATATATATATATATATATATATATATATATATATATATATACATATATATATATATATATATATATATATATATATATATATGTATGTATGTATGTATATATATATATATATATATATATATATACACACGCATACATACATATATATATATATATATATATATATATATATATATATATATATATATATATATATATGTATGTATGTATGTATGTATGTATGTATATGTAGGGTTGTGTAAGAATACTGGAACATTTCTCGAGTAGACCCCTCCAGAGGAATACATATTTACGGAGAACCAGCCGTATGATATGTTGAGCTATAAGTCTTTATCGAAATGAAATAAGAGTAACGAGTAACGCTTTAGCTTTAATGAAAATTATTCTCATAAGGGTCAAAGACGACAAGTCCTAACAAATCAATCAAACACAGTCAAATAAAGGTTACACTTGTGTGTGGAATTAATGCTACCTTGCTAGTTACGGTGACAACTACTGAGATGTTTGAGATTTATTGTCTCTCTTCAGTGAAATATTTGTTAATACGCTATTACTAGCTTTTAGAATTTTGGAGAATACGTTTAACTGAAAATAATTCACAATTCCTTGCATAATTTCCCATCTTTTAGGGACTTTCAAAGTATTTTGAAAGTCTCCCGTGATAATAATATTTATTAATGCTTTTTCTAAACACTAATGTTATAAATTAATTTAATCGGAGCACGTAGCGAGTTCTGGCTGTGTTTGGTTCACAAACGTCAGTTCGTGGGTTCGATCCTCGGGCCAGTCTGAGCATTACATCTATTATCCAGGTACAAAATAACATGTTGCTCTTGTATACTCAGCTGAAAAAGAGTACTATCTACACTTAGGGTTAACACTGGTTGGCATCCAATTTACAGGACGATCTACTTTTAAATCTTAACATTGAACAGGTAGACACTAGAGGCTCAAAGGAGACTTACTTCATTATGCGATTCATATTTGATTATACTTATATGAATATTTCTCCTACCGAAAGCACCTTTGGCCAAGTTATTCAATGCAATTTGGAAACATTTCCCAGCTCATGAATTATTCTCTCATGAAAAGTATCTTCGTTGCAAGAAATTCTTTAACGAATGAAGTTTGGATTGTCTATGATTTGCTGACATGATCAAATAATACCGAAATATGACCGCAGTTTTCATTACTGCGTTCAATAAGAGACGAACGCTATTGCAGAATATAATTTAGTATTCGTTGCATTGACATACCCAGATATCGCCCCCATACGCTTTCAATGATAAATATTCTTAGAAACTGTTTTGCGACCCACCGCTTCAGATATGGCCATTTTTCCCTTTTAAATTTTACTTGTTTCAGTCATTGAACTGCGACTATGGTGGGTCGTCGCCTTGAAGGTTTTAATCGAACAAGTAGACCCCAGTGCTTATTTTTAATTCTGGTAATTATTCTAGCGGTCCCTTTTACCGAGCCGGAAAACTAAGGGAACGTAAACAAAACAACACCGGTTGTCAAACGATGGTGGAGACAAAGATAGACACATAGAAACACACATATAAATATCTACAGATAAATATGTGCGTGTGTGTATGCGAGCGTGTATGTGTGTGTGGATACAAAGGGCTACTCTCGGATACAGTGTAACAAATCGTCTCACAAGGCTTTGATCAGTCCGGTGAAGACACTCGCTCAAGGTGCTACGCAGTGTGAATGAACCCAAGACCATGTGCTCGGGAAGCAATCTTTTTTCCCCACACAGTAGCGTATTTATGAATATAGTAGAGTTTCACACGTGTAACATGACCTTTTGAAACAGTAAATAGACTGATGTTGTCTATGCAATTAGCAACGACAATGTACCCGTAAGATTGCTGAGAATCCAAATCAAAGCAAGGGAAATGGCTCCAATAAAATCTATTTAATAGACATATTGAAAACTAAAGAACTTACAGTAGAAAAGTATATCTAGTCTCAGAACCAAATATAGAAGTCAGCAATTAATGTAACAATCTAAACAGCACATCAATCATTAATTAATTGATTGAGCAATAAACACTTGCAAGTGATGCTAACTCTATTTCCCTTAGTGAAATTTCTGTGAAAAGAGAGATGCTATAACGTTCTTTAAGGTTGTCTAAGGTACATAAGAAAGCGATCAGACTGGAATAAACTCTTCTAAACATACAGAATAACACATTTGTATATGTTTGCCGAATACCGTCGATCGCACACATCGGTGACGGCTAAACTTCTTGCTGTTTGCTTGATTATACTCTGCTGTGCAAGTACATTATCTTTATATATTGAATACCCATTAACGCGAGCTCATCAATCTTGCTCGCCCGCTTCCCTCTATCTTACACTCACTTTCTTTCTCTCCTGTGTGATAAAAAACTTGCTTCTCAACTACATGGTTTCGGGTTTAGTCTCACTGCGTGACACTTGTGGCAGGTGTCTTCTGCTATAACCTCGGGCCGACCAAAGCCTTGTGAATGAATTTCGTAGACGGAAACTGAAAAAAATCCCGTCGTACATGTGTGTGTGTGTGCGTGTGTGTGTGTGTGTGTTTGTGTGTGTGTATGTGTGTGAGTGTGCGTGCGTGCGTGCCTGTGCGTGTGTGTGTGTGCGCGCGCGCTTTCCCTCATTATCGCTTGACAACCGATGTTTGTGTTTCAATCCCCATAACTTAGTGGTTTGGCAAAACTGAAAGAATAAGTACTAGACTTTACAAGGCATAAGTCCTGGGGTAAATGTGTTCGACTAAAGCGGTGCTGCAGCACGGCTGCAGTCAAATAACTGAAACATGTAAAATAATAAAACAATGAAAGAATATGTATTGGGTCATCCCGTAAATAATGCGGTTTTTTTATACTTTTATTTTTCAAAATTAAGATAAACAAAATACTTTTTTAATCTAAAATATACTTCATTTTCTTCAGTGTTCTTCCATCTATTTGGCAGAGTTGCAAGGATCCTCTTCCAAATCTCACTTGCCTGTGGCAAAAAGTACTACTCCAGTAGTGCTGTGACCTCGACTACTCATATTTTTACCGTCCAAATGGTTTTGAAGATTGCGGAATAAATGATAATCAGATCAGGCAATATCCGGTGATTATGATGGGTGGGGTATCGTTTCCCACTCAGACCGCTCCAGCCTCTCAAATGTCATTCTCGCTGCATGTGGCCGCGCATTATCCTGATGGAAGAACACCTTTCGTCTTCTAGCGCTGACTTAAGTCGCTCAAGCTGAGGGCAGTTTGATCTCCTTTGTTATCGTTTGTCTTGGGTTTAAAAGTTCAAATTGGGCTAAACCCTTCATATCCCACCAAACAAATAACATTTTACGTGGGGGGAAGACCTTGTTTAGCCTGGGGTGCTGGTGTTTCTCCTTTCCGTACCCACTGTCTTCGGTGCATGACATTTTATTGGCAGTCAGTATCTGGTCCAAAAAATGTTCATTCTTGAGAGGTGACATCAAAGAAAAGCACATATTCACTCTCTATGACACTTAGACTCGGAAAGTTTGTGCGGAACACATTTACCCATTTTCCTGACCTTTCCGATGGCACGCAGGTGTCGATGAATGGTTGAACGATCAAATTCAAGCCTCTCTGTTAGTTCTTCAACAGTTACGATGGGATATTGTTCCATCAGGGTTAGCAGGACGTCCTCGGCGAGTTCTACAGATCTTCCGGGACATTTATTGTCAGATCCCCATACACTAAATTAATATTCCTCGCACTTTCCGTTGCGTTGTTGCCTTTCTTGAACTTATAAAGCAAAATATGCCGAATATTCTCGTTTGTCGCTTGTATTATAGCTTTGAAAAAATAACTGCTGAAATCGAAATGCACTCTTCAAAACTTGCACTAAGAATAAGGTCAATGTAAAATTACTACTTGCTTTTATAGCAAGCTGTTGCAGGCAGGTTTTCCTACCCCATCCCTACTTCTAGTTCATGCAATTGAAAAAAACCGCGTTGTTCATGGGATGACTAAATATATAAAAGTGCACGTAAGCTCGTACGTATATATGTGTTTGCACGTGCGTATGTATATATACGTGCGCATTAGCACACACACACACGCATCACACACACACACACAAATACACTCACACACATATGTATTGTTTCTAATAAACATTTCTCTATTTGCTTATGCTTCTTATATTGTTTTAATCGAATGATAGGCAATTTCTTAAACATATTTAATGTTATATTGTAATCGTATTCTATGAAAACATTTATTCCATACCTTCTTTGTTTCTTCAGGTTTGTTGGACAAATTATACATTGCTTCTGTTTATATATTCTGTTTCATATTGCAATTGTAATCCAATGTAATGCTGTTTAAATGATTTTAGCTTATGAATTAGCATAAGTATATTTCTTTGTACATTATCCCATAGATTATCTTTCTCTCACGTTAATATTTCTACAAAATTCCAATGGGTAATCTGTATTTTATTTCTATCTCTCTCTCTCGCCAAATCTCTCTTCCTCACTCTCTCTCTCTCTCTCTCTCTCTCTCTCTCTCTCTCTCTCTCTCTCTCTCTCTCTTGTTCTCTTTCGTTCAGTATATATCTATTTGTGTCTTCTTAATTATTTATTCAGCATTCAGAAGTTTATTTTCGATATTTCTCTTCGGGCAAAATTCTTAGCAGAATTTCGTCTG
>NC_142930.1:143750476-143765476 GCF_046866305.1 Octopus bimaculoides
TGTCATGTGAGGAGGAACACAATTTCAGTATTCGAAACATAAAACTAACAAGCTATGTTTGGCTTTTAAGACCCAAGAATCTGGAAACGAACATAATGATAGAAAGTGAAAGGAAATTCTTTTTCAAAAAACCTGCCCAAGAGAAATGAACGTTCGATAATAGAAATCGGTTTTTCTGTTTAAATTCTTACTCTTTTATAATATACTTTGAAATTACTTTTCATTTCTTCAAAAAATAGTGTTTGAGTGTGCAATTTCTGTTTTGATAGCATGATATAAAACGTACAATATAATAGATATTCTTTCTTCTTTTTCATCATCAAACTAGAAAAAATCACGTGACAAACAAGTCTCATGAATTTGAATCTTTCCTTTCTAACCATATTTGTTTTCTATTACTTGAGATGTTTTTTCATCATTGCGTCAATCAAATGTTATTTTTAATGAAATGATTGTCATACTCCAATTATTTTCTCATTTTATTGAATGTGAATATGCTTCAGTAGTTAACTGAAAACTCGTTGGAGCAAAACTTTCAACATCAGCAAAATTTCGTGATTTTAAAAATAGTAGAGTGAATATTGGAAAAACAAAACACAAACGACAGCATCATACAGATAAACGAAGAAAAACAACCCGTTAGAAGAGAGCACTGGTCATTTATTACTTGAATACAAATATATTAATATAAATACCTAATGTACCCCGAAGTTTGTATGTAATAACATTCACACCAACCTAAACAAATGCTTACCAAAAGTACATGAGTTCTATATTGAAAAAAAATCTCATAATTTTGTTTATCGATGTTATCAAAATTATCAGTTCTTGCAAGCATTATGGCTATTTATTTTTGTTTTCTTACTAGTGTTTTTCCTCTTTCTATCAACGAAACTAATGTCCGTCTGGAATTTTGTATCACGAACTAAAATATAGAATCGATGGATTTCTTGAAATTAATTTTTACTGACAGCACAAGCATGGGGTCGTTGGCTCGGGATTATGAGTGTTAAAGATGAAGAGACCATAGCCTATTACTAGACCTGTTTTATTGTTAGCGGATTTATGATGTTTCTAATATGTTGGACGTATGTGCTCATAAAATATCAGGCAGCATTTAAGGGGAAATATTGCAACGCACTAACGCAGTTTAATTTTACAGGCACGAGAATCGAGAAAATAACATAACCAGTCTTTTACACATTAGTGTCTGTCTATATTTATTCCTGTATAACTACGTTTGTACGTGTATGTGCGTATGCATGAGAGTGTGTGCGAGTAGATAGATATATGCATGCATACACACATATATACATACAGACATACACTCACGCACACATACACACACGCACGCACACATACACACGCGCGCGCATGCACACATGCATATATGCATAATGTTTGCAGGTGAGATCCAGAGATGCTCAATATATAAAACACGTAGCTGTGCTCAAGTGAGTTAAACTGACACTTCAAGATCTTTATTGTAGACTAAGTCCGTGGGGTAAAGAGTGGCTCTGATAAGAATCCAGATTAGCTGATATGGAGATAGTGCTGCAAATAAACACGTTTGAACTTGATATATAAAATATGCATATATGCATATATAAAGGGATATATATATATATATATATATATATATATATATATATATATATATATATATATATATATATATATATATATGGACTGAAACAAACCCTGAAAACTTTCACTGAAGAAACACTCGTGTATAAGCATATAGGTATTTATATATTTACGTAACAGATTTACGCGGAGTACGAAAATAAAGACAGCTAAGAGGAAAGGGCGTGGTAATTGAGGTCCGACAGCTGTTTCTGGGTCTCGGAATTACGTAATAATGCTAATGTTGGCAGATGGAGTGAGCAAAATGTCAAAGATATGCAGCCTGGGGTAGATGCATTACCGTGAAGCGGCCTTCATCAGGGTAAAAAGATTGGCAACCAGATAGTTGTAGTGTCTTTTATACAACATGATGTAAAATAAAGCAACACATGCGCATATATGCACACAAATACACAGAGACACATACACAAGCAAAGGAACAAGTACACGTTGCATGCGCCAAGCTTTATTCAAACATATATAAAATACGTAATTTGTATTACATATGTGGTATTGTCTAACAAATGTAAATTATACAAATATCACTGTAGTGTTCCGTATATCCATAGTCTACATATATGCATGCGTTAAAAAAAGATTCTTGGATTATTAGATCATTAACATATGTATAGAAAATTAGTCGACAATTGTCGCCTCGTTGCTTTGATCCAATTATTATCGCATTTACACATTTTACAGCAAACACCATCTTTCGTAAAAAAAAGAAACCAAAGCGACGTTAATCGATTTTCAGACTTCTTCTCACTGCATTTCTGTTTGGAAGTGTACGAATGTCAATAGAGTATTATGGGTAACTTTTACGTGCAAACATAATATACCTATGAATGTAAAAGTGAATGTGTATGGCAAATATATTAGTCAAAATAAAACGTCCGAAAACAGAAAATACAATTTGACCTTCCGTCCCTTTCTTGAAAACATTCACGTCAATAAAAACAAAAACAAAAACATATAAAACAAGCAATACAAATAGAAATGAATTTTCGATGTAACGAAAAGTAAAATATAAAAATGTTAAAATGAGAATGTTGTCAGTAGAGACGTATGAAATTTTCCGAATATCCTTATATGAATAAAGTACGTAAATAAGATTGATGTTGAATTGCAAAGAAAATAAATTACGTTTTGAGTAAATATTTAACCTATTCATTGCTATGTAGTTATTATTGTAAATATCTTCTCGTCAACCCTATTTGGAGCATTCACATTTGCTTCTGTGTTTTCTTCATTATCTATCGTTTATTGTGTTTCTTCTGTTACTGTGTCTTCGTAGAAAAGCAAAATTTGCGGAGATATCAGATCAAATGTGTTCCAAACGTTAGAGTCCGTCTTCATCTCGCGTTAAATATCAGTAAATACTAATCCTTTGCGATTTAAGAGGATTTAGATTGCTAAATGTAACACGTCGTATCCCCGCATTCAAAGTATGTCTGTTGTTTTTACCATAGTTTTTATACAAGTTGCAGTCTCGGTAGCGAGTTATCAAATAATACGTATCTAGTATAAAAGTGGGGAAAATATCAAAACTGTTGTATGCGTACTACACGTGTGTAACTATTTATAGATGTATTTCTTCTTTCTATCTGTCTATCAATATATGGATATATATATACATGAAGATACAATTATATATACACACATTTATATCTACACACCAATGTGGATAGTGTCTGATGATTATGCTGCGATACCAGGCGTATTATTACACACTATTTCCAATGTTCTCAGGACATAAAGCAAATACTGGTACATAAAAACATATATTGTCTTCAGTAAATGATATTTATCTCTCACCAGATGGAATACTTTTTTGTTGATCTTACCATTACGGAACAGTACAGTACACACACACAACCACACACACACACACACACACACACACACACACACTCGCACACACACACGCACACACACACATACATGTATACATACACACACGCATATATATATATATATATATATATATATACATACACGCACGGCCACGCACACACACACACATATATATATATATATACAGGGAGAGTAATACATATACATAGATAGTTACATAGACAGACAAACAGACAGACAGACGGGTGGACAGACAGACAGACAGACAGACAGACAGATAGATCGATCGATCGATAGATAGATAGATGATACATACATATGCTGGTATGTAATTATGTAGGTAGGTAGGTAGGTAGGTAGGTAGGTAGGTAGGTAGGTAGGTAGGTAGGCAGGCAGTTAAAAATTAAGCAAGAAAAAAACAAGACAGATGCAGGCGAGGGAACAACAAAATGTGCATCAGTTGTGCGCTCAGGAAATATGGAAGAAATCTTTTTCGTTTCGAGCCACCACCTAAACTCTTCTAAAGAAAGAAATGAGAAGAGAAAACAGATGAAGAGACTGAAAAAATGGAAAGGCAAAACGTGTAAAATGATAGATTTATAACCCAGCCCAACTGCACACGACTTCACATCACCACAATCACTTACAAAGAAAAATTAACTAAAACTACAACTAACTCCCAACCCTAACCTATTCAACACACGCACGCATATACACACACACATCACACATTTCTTAATCAATACTTGTAAATTATTATGCACTGTTTTCATTAGTAATTAATAAACTTTATCACAAAATACATTATGGCATACCATGGACATTTTAGGAAAAAAAATATCGAATGATCCAGTGCATCGTATAAAATTTCCGGTATGACACAGCTGATAAAATGTAACCAATTTAACTGAGTATAATTTTCACAAAATTCGTAGTGGGTGATAACTGAGGCATTATCCCCTCATTAATGCAATTAAAATAGCGCTTCATGTTAATAATAAAACCATAATAATGAACTTAAGACTCTTGTACGAAGCATAAAATATGTTACGATTTTATAAAACTTCAAAATTTTAATTAGTTATTTATTGACAAAATTTCAACTTTAAAATTGCAAAATGCTTTCCAGATCAAAATTTTGTGTACATTATATGCACGCGCGTGTGTGTGTGTGTACATATATGCTCATACGTACACAAACGCACAAACACACGCACATATATATATATATATATATATATGCACATCCACACACATTTACACACACACGCATTCACTTACACATACGTAAATAAATGTAAAATGAAAAGCGGAACATGGAACTTACGAGAATTATTATTAATCACGACAATTTTTTCGACGCATCTTGCATCGATCCTTCACTTCCTATGCATATAACTAGCACATATTGACACTTTGCTCGTTTGCTCATGTAGTATTTTAATTACCTGTTTCTATATGATTATCTTCTTCCACACCATTGTTCTTGCAATTACCAACTCTTTATATTTGATATTATGTACTGCTAATAAATGTATATGTATTCATTAATACATTCTAATACATTCGAATAAATATACGTTACGTACTCGAACGTTTACCGGCTGATGTCTGTCCATTTTGTATCCTCTCCACTTTCTTATTGGCCGTATATATATGTATATATATATATATATATATATATATATATATATATATATATATATATATATATATATATATATATATATACATACATGAATGTATGTATGTATGTATGTATATATATATATGTATGTATACAAATATATATACATATATTTGTATATTTATTTTATTATATGTATGTACATGCGACCGCACACACGCACGTACACACATATATGTGTGTGTTTTCACTATATTTTTGAACGAACTACGAGCATTGGTAATGCTTAGTTTCGGAGATATTACAATGAACATTTGTAATACTATATTTCATGATTCAATTATTACTAGCTGATTTAACTCCATAAATGTATCAAATATTGTTTTGCAACAAATATGCTGAATCATTAAATCATTTTTTTCCGATATAAAATAAACTGGAAATATTGCGAGGGCGGAGAACTGGCACAATTGTTACCACATTGAACACAATGGTAACGGTATTTCCTCCGGGATTTATGTTCTGAGTGCAAATCATACAGGAGTCGCCTTTACCTTTTGAGTTTGGTAAGATAAGTACCAGTCAAATACTGGGGTTGCTGTAAAGAAGTTACACCGCTATCATCTCCCCGAAATTGCATGTTGTAGAAATAATTATAACAATATTGCAACACAACAACTTTGCAGACATTATCTATGTAATATCTTCTTAATAACGCAAAACTGACATGCAGATCAGATATTGAATATTTATAATATTTATAAAATTTATCAAAATATTTTCTGCCTTCATTCTTCATTTACAAAATAATCCTATCGAAATGTTATAGTATAATTACAGTTTGAATTATGAGAGAGATATGTTTTTTTTATTCAGTAAATGTATTCCATGAATGTTATCGTCCATAGGAGTTTTCAGTAAAAGATGCAGATCTTAATTTTAAGTTGATGTGCTATTATACGATTGATAAAATTATTAATTTCGAAGATCAAGAAAATCGAATTGAAAAAGTGTTTTATGTTACATTTCATTCTATGCATGACTATATTGCTTTATTTTCTTCTCAATTCGAATTACATTTTAAATATTTTACATGAAGTACCTGAAAAAAATATCATAAATTACTAAAAAACATTCTTGCAATTTTATTTAAATAAAATATTTGCTATTTTGAATGAAAAAATTGACTAACATACAAAATTAAAATTTAATGATTTAAAAAGTCACATTAATAAAATCATTGCATTCCTGAAAAAAAAAATATATTACTACAATTCAAAATACATTTGTTTGCAGAAAAGTTTCGTATAAAATCTTTAAGGAAATATTTTCCCACTTACTATGTATACTGTTTGGTAACGATTCCATTATTCGGGATTCAGCTCTCTACATGTATGAAATTATATTATTACATAGCTATCTGAGTAAAATATAGTTCAAAGAGTTGCATAAGTTCTGTAGTCTGTAGTATTATATATACTGTATAGTTTCACATCATTTCCCTAGATCAAACAATATATCACATAGGGTAATCTGGGATGCCTAAACATTTTATTCGTGTTCAACCAAACATAATTATATCGCAATCTCAATCCCTGAGATTGAGGGTAATTTGCTTTATTTACATATTTTTGGCTTTATTTACATATTTTTATGCTAATTACTTTAAATTTCGCGAAGTGTAAAAGTGAGGTCTTATTGAAATAATATTTGTTGTTACCAGTGTGTGTGTGTGTGTGTGTGTGTGTGTGTGTGTGTATGTGTGTGTTTTATACTGTGTCTTACATTATATACACGTTCTTAACATACCTGGAACTATGATTCCCAAAGCAATATTCGTTCTGAATACAATTTATGGTTGCAAGTAATTAATTTCATCCAACGCTTTTTCTTTAATTAGTAAAATTGCAACGACTTCATATCGACCTGGCATTCCTTATTTTTCTATTTAGAGCCCATGATTGGGAATGAATTTACCTGAATTTTATTTCATGACCGAAATAAATCTGGTAATATCTAAATCTATTTAGGTATTCCTCTCTAATATGTAACGTATAATTTTCACGAGAGATAAAATGGAACCTATTTATTAGTTACTTGTATTTAAAATCGATGATTTCAATGAAACGAAACGGTGATTTTCAATATTAATATCGTTCTTAAGGAGGCGATATGACAGAACCAATTGCATGTCGGGAAAAATGCTTAGTGGCATTTTGTTCTTTATGTTCTGGGTTGAAATTCGGCTGAAGTCGACTTAGCCATTTATCATTTCCTCATATTTCGGGGTCGAAAAAGTAAATACCAATTGAGGACTGGAATAAATCGACTTATCTACACCCCACCAAAATTGAAGACTCTGTACGAAAATTTGAAATCAATAGTAATATCTTTCTTCGAAAGAAATTAATTATATAAATGAAATAATCACTGGCAAGTACGTCTATGACACCATGCATCTCATAATGAATATATACATAGAGATATTGATATTTTATTAAGGTTTTCTTGTCGCAGGAGTGTCTGGGTGGTAAGTAGCTGCTTACCAACCACATGGTTCCAGGTTCAGTCTCACTGCGTGGCACCTTGGGCAAGTGTCTTCTACTGTAGCCTCAGCCCAACCAAAGCCTTGTGAGTGGATTTGAAAGAAGCCCGTCGTATATATGTATATATATATATATATATATATACATATGTGTGTATGTGTGTGTGTGTGTGTGTGTGTGTGTGTGTATGTATGTGTGTGTGTGTGTGTGTGTGTGTGTGTGTGTGTGTGCCTGTGTTTGCTCCGCAACGTCACTTGACAACCGATGCTGGTGTGTCTACGTCCCCGTATCTTAGCATTACGGCAAAAGGGACCGATAGAATAAGTACTAGGCTTACAAAGAACAAGTCCTGGGGTCGATTTTTTGACTAAAGGCGGTGCTTTAGCATGGCCGCAGTCAAATGACTGAAACAAGTAAAAGAGTAAAAGAGCATTGGTAAAACGTGTGTAGAAATTCTCAGTCAGTAAGAGTTGACACAAAAATTTAGGTGTACTGTGACAATGAAATAAATCACAATGCGGATATCTAAGCAAAAACGTACAAGATAGTGCACGATGGAAATTCATTTTAGGTGAATTTAACAATTATGAAAAATGTCAAAATACCATTTATTTTTAAATATTTCGAATATGATTTACTCATTTCAATGTGAGACGGATTTATAAACTCATTGTGCAATTACTATTTTCAGGAATGGAACGATGAGCGTTTAAGATGGAAACCAGAGGATTATAATGGTCTGGAAAAAGTTCGCATACCATGTGAGAAAATATGGTTACCGGATATTGTACTCTATAACAGGTCAGTAATTAAAACATCATATAATGCAAAGCTGAATACTTCTACATCTTTCTAAGTCATACTTCCTGTGTTGGCATGCATGTCTGAGTGTATATTTGTACGGGCAACGATAGGCGGTTTGTAACTGATTTTGCACAAATGAGAAATCAAAACACATTATATAAGGACTTCTAATATTATGCTAGTTGTAAAAAAAATATGTATTTATATATACATAAATGTGTGTGTGTGCATGTGCCTTTCTGTATGTATGTATATATCTGTATGTGTACTTGTATGTATACATATGTCTAGGAATATATATAATATTAAATATTGTCAACTGTGCATTAGATTATATGTAACTCGTGGACTATGTAACTCATGGATTATCACTCTCAGGTTTTGGATCGATTTACAGGATACTCATCTGATCACTTACAGTCGAATATCTGCAGAAAAAAGACGCATATAACAAACATAGTCACAGATAATATTTGCATGTACATTTATATATACATACATAGACACACACACACACACACACACACACATATATATATATAATATTCGTGTGTACATGTACCTGTATAAAATATATATGTATATGCATGTAATAAGTATACATACATAAACATGCACACATAAGTATGGATATATGGCTATCTGATTATGTAATTGATACAACTTGTTGTCGCATTCAAATTTAATCTTTATATTCTCCGGAAAAACGAAAAAAAATTATATCCAAATTGATGTATATACTACACGTCAGAAAACTGTTATATCATCCACTGATCACCTACGAAAAATAAATTACATATGCACACAAAAACAATTTAGTCGTCCCACTAAACCCACGCATTGCACTTGAATATATATCGCATATGAGGCGAGTGATATATTTCATAGGTGCTACTTTTGTTGTTGTTTATGAATTTAGACATCTTTACCGACAGATCTAACTGGATGGTGCACATTTTCTATTCGAGTTCTAATTTATTTTTATGTGACTTTTGTTGATTCTCAAAAAATATCTTATATTGTTTTTTCCCCAGAAATTACTTAAGAGTGTTCGTGGATCATGCGGTATAATGTGGTCGCTGTAGATGCTGATGATTCAATTGACAATGGTCGGCTCTACGCATGATGGTGTCTCTGGGACCACTAGCCTGGTATGAACCCAACTTTAAGAAGCAAGAGCATGACGTAGCAGTTGCAGAAGTATTGCACAAGTTTACTCTGTCTCTTTCTTCGAATGTTCTTAGATATTCATCTCATTCACCAATTATTCATTTAGTACTTTTAGAAGGACGAAATTTCTTGGGAGCACGGTGGATTCACCATGAACGTTGTTGATATATTTTTATTCTTGATCCCTTCTCTTGCCTTAATATTTAATTTTCCAATCTACATAGCAGCTTAACTAGCATTTTCCTCATTTAATTTCCCGTGTCGGCGAAAATAAATGGATAGGATTACCAACAGTGCTTTCACTTCGAGCTGATTGAGATCTTTATCGTCCTAGTCGTACAGGATTCGAACTAGAGGCGAAGATAGTGATTATTCACCTAGCGCCTGAGCTGCGATCGATGTTGTTAGAGAAATTATTTAATCTGGAACTAAATATTGCTGCAAGGAGATCATGGAATAAATAACCTTTAGAACAAACACCTGAATAAGCTCAGCCTTATGTCTTACACATGAAGTATCGTGACCTTACCTTTGCATACTCGATGAATATATCTCCCATACGGATATGTACTATTGATAAAACATTGGAATATCTAAATATATATTCACTGTTACTCCATTCATCGACATGTCGTTTCGACTTAACTGTCATTCAACCGCTGTCCACACTCTCCTACAAAGATATACAGAAGAAACTGACAACGTCAGGCGTGATATACTATTGTTATTCCAAAAATATTACTAGGTATAATATACTGTTTAGCACTTATCTTTTCAGCTTCATCTCACTTCCTTTCTATTTATACATATCG
This sequence comes from Octopus bimaculoides, assembly GCF_046866305.1. Lineage (NCBI taxonomy): Eukaryota > Metazoa > Mollusca > Cephalopoda > Octopoda > Octopodidae > Octopus > Octopus bimaculoides. The sequence continues at coordinate 143,760,916 of NC_142930.1, forward strand.
TAGCACATGTTACAGTCAGCGACAAATGCATACGTCCGCGACTGACTAATTTGGATTGTGTGCTAAAGAATTCCAGGGAATTCCTACTGCGGTTACCTACATGGAAACCTATTAGCTAGTCGAAAACTAATGCATATATATATAGTCTTTTGGAAGGTACAACTGCTATTATTACAAAATTATTGTTGCTGTTTGGGTATTGTTATGTCATATTCCAATCAACATGAGTAAAATTTAGAGAAAATATAACTGATGAAGCACACTAAAATAAGTCTTTGAACCGAGGCGTTTTGATGAGGAGCTCTTTGTATATATTAGCAATAATGGAGATTCGCGTATTAAAAAGTGATCATTAGAAATATTCTTTTACGCAGAGAAGAATTTTACTGCTAGAGATTTGTTGTTTAACATTTACTAATTAGAAATTTATTTTTTCTCGTTTGAAGTACGTACCACCCACCACTAAGTGTCGTACCATACAAATAATTGGTTGTTAGTATGACTATTTAGTGGAGGTGCAATGGCCCTATTTAGTGCCATTATTTAGTGGAGGTGCAGTGGTTAGGGCAGCGGACTCGCGGTCATAGGATCGCGGTTTCGATTCCAGGACCGGGCGTTGTGAGTGTTTATTGAGCGAAAACACCTAAAGCTCCACGTGGCTTCGGCAGGGGATGGTGGCGAACCCTGCTGTTCTCTCTCACCCCAACATTCTCTCACTCTTACTTCCTGTTTCTATTGTGCCTATATTTCAAAGGGCCAGCCATGTCACACTGTGTCACGCTGAATATCCCCGAGAACTACGTTAAGGGTACACGTGTCTGTAGAGTGCTCAGCCACTTGCACGTTAATTTCACGAGTGGCTGTTCCGTTGATCGGATCGACTGGAACCCTCGACGTCGTAAGCGACGGAGTGCCAAGAGAAGAGAAGAGTATGACTATTTACTTTTAAAGCTAAAGAAACGTAATGAGTTCTTTGGATTTTTAGCAACTGTGAGGATTTTAGTTACAGCTCTTACTTGAGAAGTAATAGCCGGGAAACCAAAATATTAAGAAAAAAGCAGAAAAAATGAGATTTCAGAAGACAACGAAAAGCAACTACAGGCGCTGTGAAAAGCAAAATCTAAGAAATTTGCCCAAAAATGTGGTTGTTGTTGTTGGCACTCCGTCGCTTACGACGTCGAGGGTTCCAGTTGATCCGATCAACGGAACAGCCTGCTCGTGAAATTAACGTGTAAGTGGCTGAGCACTCCACAGACACGTGTACCCTTAACGTAGTTCTCGGGGATATTCAGCGTGACACAGTATGACAAGGCTGACCCTTTGAATTACAGGAACAACAGAAACAGGAAGTAAGAGTGAGAGACGGTTGTGGTGAAAGACTACAGCAGGGTTCACCACCATCCACTGCCGGAGCCTCGTGGGGCTTTAGGTGTTTTCGCTCAATAAACACTCAAATCGCCCGGTCTGGGAATCGAAACCGCGATCCTATGACCACGATTCCGCTGCTCTAACCATTGGGCCATTGCACCTCCACATGGTCCAAAAATACATTGGTTCTTATGGACTTACAAGATTCACCAATCAATTTGATAATAGGATTTTAGGTTTTTGTTTGCAGATTGAAGGATGTGATCCAAAATGTGTGTGTTTAATAGTGGCTGCACCGAACTAGATGTGTAATGACTACTGACATTGAGAGTATCAACTACATAAAAATGATGCTACTGTTTTTTGTTTGTTAATCGCGGTGCAATGAAGCTGTTTCCAAAGATATAATGGAATTGGCAGCAGAGGTTGAGAGGATGGTGGTGCTCTCTACGGGGAAATTTCTGGTCATGTTATTTAGTATATATATATATATATATATATATACTTACATACATATATGTATATACTTGCTATATATACTTGCGATAGTGGTTACTGTAAAATTGCTGACAAAAGCAAGGTTCTGCAGAAATGGAGGAAAAATAGACTTGTTTATCTCCTAACAAAAAATTTCTATTTTCGTAGCGCTTATTTAGGAGCAGATGGTATTGGCGGTGAGTTTGGCAGGGAAAATGGCGGATGATAATGGTAATAATAATGATAGCGACTGAAAGTATACTTTTGGAATTTTTTCTCTCGCTCGCTCCGTAGTGGAGCTGGTGAGGCTGCTTGCAATGTACAGTGTTTGAGGTGGAGTTACTGATACTGTGGTTGTTGATGCCAATATATGTTGCTTATCTCATTCTGCAACGTTCTAATTTGTTTATCTTCACACCTACTGCTCAATATTGTTGACAGTTAGCAGTTTGTCGATAAACAATGAGGAATCACCTAATTATCCATCACTGCTGTACATCAAAATAAGAATCGTGACGTGGATGTTACAACTACGGAGAGGGTCTTGTAATTTTATCATTAGCTTTCATAGTTAATACTGTTGATGATGACAACGACGTAGACAAGGATGACAATATTAATGATGTCAGTGATCATGGTGGTGGCAGTGGTGTAGGTTGTGTAGTTGTGGTGACAATGGTGTTGGTGGAAATGGTGATATTGGCGATGATGAATAGATAATGGTGATGACGACGATGTTGTAGAGCAGGAAGTTGTTGATAATGGTATTTATCATGCTGATCATCATGTTCACGATGACGGTAGAGTTATAAATGATTGTTAATACTGCAGTGCCTATCCTAATTATTTCTCTCCTCTTCCTCTTCATCATCATCATCGTCAACAACAAAAACAGCTGCAATAATTCTCTCATGAACGACATGTTGATTATGATTCAATACGATCCGGAACCTCGATGATGACATGCATATATCTAATGCTGCCTCATTTATTATACTTAAGAGAAAATATATATACAGAGAGGGAGAGAGGGGGAGAGCGTGGAAAGAGAGGGATGCATACATACATACATGTATATGTATTTATTCTTTTATTCTTTTACTTGTTTTAGTCCTTTGAATGCGGCCAGTTCGGAGCATCGCTTTTAGTCGAACAAATAGACCCCAAGGACTTATTTGTAAACCTAATACTTATCCTATCAGTCTCTTTTGCCGAACTACTAAGTTACATGGAAGTAAACGCACCAACAACAGTTGTCAAGCGAGGGTGGGAGGTGTCAAACATACACACATTATATATATATATATATATATATATATATATATATATATATATATATATATATATATATATATATATATGTGTGTGTGTGTGTGTGTGTGTGTGTGTGTGTGTGTGTGTGTGTGTGTGTGTGTGTGTGTGTGTATCTGTGTGTGTGTGTGTGTGTGTGTGTGTGTGTGTGTGTGTGTGTTAATCTCCCGCCGCTAATTCGCGATTGACAACCGGTGGTGGCGGGTATATCTTCCCTGTGAATTAGTGGCTCTGCAAAAGAGACCGATTGAATAAGTACTAGGCTTTAAAAATGTCCCGCCCTCACTTTATTCGACTAAAACTCATCAAGGAGATGCCCCAGCATGACAACAGTCAGATGACTGAAACAAGTACAAAGAAGAAAGAAGAAAAAGTAACTTGCACACAGATAAGTTTGTCCATGTACACTTATGTCTAATTCTGAGTTAATTAACAAATATCATAAACGAATGTACAATTTTGTACAGATGTTACAAAGAAGCTATGTAACCTTATCTTTGTTGGATGATTTGAATATATATGCAAGTTCCAGTAAGCAGATAGTTAAATATTATTCATAAAATCAGCCAACACATGAGAATGAGTATCGGAATATAGGAATATACCAAATGTAGTGTAAGAAAATGCAACTTGCTTGGAAATGAGAATATCGCACAAGACTTCGAAATTAAAGAATAAAATCAGGAACATACATACTATTTAGGGTTAAATGAAACTGACAAATAAATTACATTACAGAGAGATTAAGGAGGAAACTGTGAATAAATAGAACAAACGATTAAGATTATTATTAATAATTGATTGATTACATTATATAAGCAATCATATTTATCTATATGGAGACCTTAGAAATATTCCGTTTTTAAGTAGTGTATCTGTGCACAGACTACAAAGTTTCTCGATCTCTCACTCATTACTATTTTTACTGCACACGATAGGTTTCGCATCTCTTGCAAATTATGCCAATAATAATGAATTAATCATTTGATGATTTATGCCGATCTAGCACTAGCACGTTATATTTTAGAAATGAATACGCTAATGATATCGACCAAAATATTTGATTTATAGCTTTTTTATCAAATGTGAAAGGATAAATTGTAATTGTCAGGTTTTTGTACATGCACAATACATTTCTAGCCAGAGGTTTCACACGCCAGTGGTAGACCCACTCTGTGACTCACTCTTTTTACTACATGAAATAGAGGCCTAGTCATTATAAAATTAGTGGAGATTCTTTATAAGGAAAACTACACTGGAAAAAATTATTTAATTTTTGTGATAAACTATTGAGAAGAGATAGTAGTCGTGGCTAGTTATCATGGGATGTTTACAGCTAGGTTGCCTTTAATAGAGTTGAAATTGTTAATACAAGAAAACTGTGGCTAATCTCCGACTAATCTCG
>NC_142930.1:143767976-143815476 GCF_046866305.1 Octopus bimaculoides
ACATGAGTTAAGTCACACAGTTGTATACATCAGCATACGTATGTGAATGTTTGCGTGTACCAATCCTTTCCGTTAACGCTTTTGCATGTCTGTTAGTACTGAAATAAGATTCAATCTTTATGTTTCCAATATCCACTTATTCACTCGTTCACACTTCACACATACGTATGTACATACGTACATACATACGTAAGCACATAGTCCTTACATAAATACATATTAGCATATACGTATATATATATATTAATAATAATAATATGACAGCAAAAGAATGAATGAGACCTCGATATGTAAAATAGAGGAAATTATCTATAAGTATAATAATATGTGACAATTAGTTGGTTGTCATGATAAAATTCAAAGTTTCGGATGCCGGGGCTGAAGTCTGCTCCCGCACATCATCAGTTATTAAGACAAACACTATGAAAAAAACCGTTGAATAAAGGGAAATTAATTCAATAGGTATGGGCAGTGGCCCGGGAACAAAATTTGCTTAGGGGGTGCAAACTCAGTTTCAAAATTTGGCACTACTGGAGAAGTGTGGATCCGAGTTCTGGGAGTATGCATGTCACAAATTTGCGCATGCGCACGCGTTAGTCGTAAGTAGTCAAATTTAGCACACAGATAAAAAACGAGACACTCGCTACTTGCTGTAAATGGAGGGTGGGTTATCCATCTGATACAAGAAGAAAATTTCAGATTAATTGAATAAAAGCATGAAAAATAACAAAATGACATTTCATTGAAAAGTAAACCATTCTGAAAGATAGCTCAGAATGTTTTCAAAACATTCATCTCCAGTTTTTCCCATATTTTATTAAGGGTTAGGGATTAGGGTTAGGGTTTAAAGTTAGGGGAGGTGATTGTTTTTTCAGTATTCAATGATTATTTTTCACTTTTATATTCAACTTATCTGCAATTTTCTTTTTGTATTACATGGATAACATCGCTCCTTTTGCAGCAAGTAGCACGCGTCCGAACATTCAAATGTCAGTTTACCAAGAACGAAATAATGAAGCTATAAGTAGTGTTAAAATGGAAGTAAACCGAGTTTTTGCATCACTCCATAATTCACACGTATATGAAAAAAACTGTATCGACATATTCCAAAAGTTTTCCTACGCTCAAACGTTTTCTTAATGAAACGTTTCATGAGGATGTGCAAAGTGTTTTCATCGTATATTTTTTTATGTACATGCATTATGGTACAATGTGTAAGACGGTGCTGTGTCATTGTGGTATGGAGCCAGGTCTTCAAACGGCGAAGTGCACTGAATGTTCTTTTGCTTGATGCAACAGATACAGGTGAAGACAAGACAAGCTGCATTAACGCCAACGCTTGTAGCACACTAGAACGAAAAATAGCATCAGACACTCTCCATTTTTCAACTATGTCATTAAATGATTTAGGCAAATTTTCCCTTTCCGTCCATAGGCCAGCAAGAAGTTTGATTTGATATGGCAGTAAGAGTAAATCAAAAGAAGCAGGTAGAAGCAGGTGCATTTTCAAAGTTAAATACTCCACATTTGACTGCTGACAATAGCAACTCCTCTTGCTCAGAGCATACACGTATTACCTGTTGCTGAAACCGGTGAGTCAATTCATTTTCGATGACAGCCACTATACGGAAAAATTGCCGACACCAGTCATCGGTGACAGAAAGAGCATCTTCTTCAGTAGTTGTTGTGTGCCTAGATCGCGAAATGTTGGGCATTTTCACCAAGTCAGAAGGGGATACTTCATCAAAATATTTTTCAAAAACCTTCTCACTTCTCATTTTTGATAGAGAGTTTTTCAACTTTTCAATCAATTTCAAGCAATCACCGGCTGTCGTGCCTGGACGCTGTAAGCTACGTGCCACTGGCTCACATACCCCAAATATATCCCCAGCGATTTTAATGCCGAACAAAATGGAAGCTTTGCCAGATTGCTTTAGCACCCCTTTAACAGTAGCCTTTGTAGTTGCTCTTAACGAGAAGTCATTAAGAAAGTCAAGCAAAACAATTTTGAATATTCTTATAATTGTTTTCTGCTTGTTTCAGTGCTGTTGCTCTAATGCACCACCGAGTTGGACACACTGCTTGCAACACAAAGATTTGTCCATTGTGCTTTTCTTTTTGGTGACTCTTTTACAAGAATGGCACATTGATGAACAAAGTTCAGTGCATCAGCTACAAAGGTAACCTTAAAACTAACTTCTTGGAGGACATGGTCTAGAGAGTGGTTTCCACAGTGTACAAAATATGTACCTGGGAACACATTTTTCAATCGCATTTGTAAACCTGAAATGTTTCCACTCATGGTACTTGCACCATCAAATGAAAAACAGCATAGCTTTGAGTCAAGTGAAATGTTTAGGCGACAAAAAATATCTAGAAAAATCTTAGTCAGTGTCTTCGAAGAGCAGTCACGGGGATTATAAAAACCTAGAAAATCCTCATTGACATTCAGGTCTTCAGAAACGTACCGGACAGTGATTGATACTTGTTCCATGCCAGAGCAATTAGTGGTACCATCACATATAATGCCAATAAATCTGGAATTTTCTACTTTTATTTTGATCTCGTAAAATGTTATGAGCATATGCCTCTAAAATTTCATTTTGAATTGTATCAGAGAGGAAATTGTTCCGACGCTTAAACCACTGGCTTACTTCTGCACTGCATTCTTCAGCAAGTTCCTTTACAAGATTTACGAAGTTTCCCATAAGATTTTGAATTTCTGTTGAATACAACATGGCAGATGATTAAAAAGGACAGACACAAGAAAGAAAAAATGGTCCAGATGGACTATATGTAATCTGAACCTTTCCCCACTTTTTTTTTTACGGAATCCCACGTTTTAGGCTATGGAGATTCCGATTCTGAAAAAAACTTTCAAAAATCTCAATTTCAAAATTTCGATTCCCCCCCCCCCGGTTTTTATATAGATCCACAGCGTAAATCTAACCATAACTCAAACCCTAACCCTAACCCTGACCCTAACACTAGTTTTGTGAGATTTGGCTGTTATTTCTAGCATGTAAATAGCCTGCTTTTAATTGAAATTTTTCAAACAATTTTTTTCAGAATCGGAATCTCCATAGCCTAAAATATGGGATTCTGTAAAAAAAAAAATAATAATAAATAAGGGGGGAAAGGTTCAGATTACATATATTCCGTCTAAGGCCACTGAATTGTAACGAAAGAACTCTGGTCGAACAAAAACCTGAAAAACAAATAGCGAACATCACATAAATAGCAACATGACCTCCCATCCAATATGCTTCAAAAGACGATAGGCCATACTAAAGCACCGTCTTTTATTTGAAGAAATCAACGCTAGGAATTATTCTTTGGAAGCCTCGTATTAATTCTATCGCCTCTTTTTTCGAACCGCCAAGTTACAGGGGCATAATCGCATCAACATTAGTTATCAGGCGATGGTGGGGTGACATACAGACACACAGATACATACATTCGTATGTATATGCATGCGTGTATGTGTGCTTGCATATGTACCTACCTACCTCTCTCTCTCTCTCTCTCTCTCTCTGTACATATATATATATATATATATATATATATATATATATATATATATATATATATATATATATATATATACACATTGTGATAATATACGGTAAAACTATATAACCAGAGGAGAGCTTACTCTACAAGTAGAGAAGTGGGTAAATATAAATAGACCTCGTAACGATACCAGCTAACAAATGGTTTCACGGAGAACTGGGGCCCCAAGTGAACTTTGTAAAGTCATTGGGGAGAATCCTGAGCCGATTATCGAGGTCTATTTATATTTATATATATATCGTATAATTATAAAGAGGGCAAATTTAGCCATTTCTCCGTAGATTGAAAAAAAAATGAATGAAAAGGTGAATCAAGACTAAAGTTGGAGTTGAAAAAAAAGGCACTTACCCAGGCAGTGGTCAAGCAAATAATGGTCGTTTTGTATTGAAAGAATTCTGAAGGGGATTTATTTTTAGACTGGGGTCAAACGGTCGAATCTATTCAACCATGTTTTAAGTCTTTAGCAACATCAATTACAAAGAACTTGGGAGTGGTACTAAAAGATGGAGAGAAGTATTGACAGGCGTGGGAGCTGTCTTCAATAATTCAAGTAATGCTATATATTCAAAATTAACCATACATGCTGGTTTTGTTGTTGTTATTGTTGCTGCTACTGTTGTTATTTTCACTTACTTTTTTGTATTTTGACGCTACTTGCCTTCAGAACTCCCTAGGGAATTTTATGCTAGCTTCATCACTTTTATTTATTTATATATTTATTATTTTTCTTTGTTTTGAAACGAGATCGAACTTCAGTATTTTATACCGATAGATTTTAGACACTTTTTTCTGCAACTGGTAAGATTATGTAGGGGGTGCAAGTTTTGATCTTGCACCCACTGAAAATTCTAGGGGGTGCGGGTGCACACGCTGCACCCCCTGTTCCCGGGCCCTTGGGTATGGGAATGGTAATATTTCGTTCATAGAATCCGCATATGGATACATATACACACACACTTACACGTACGCACATACATACCCGGATATACAAAATGTAGTCTATACGCAACAGCACATACAGGCGCAGATAGACGTATATACAAATAAAAGCACATATGCAAAAAACATAAACCGCAAAACATTCACATTCGCCGCAAAACTTGAATGTACAAATGAGTTATATATATATATACACAAATACGCCCACATCTACATCCTTAGATATATAAACGTATATACATACATATATGTATGAAGAAAGGAGACAAGTACAACAAGTAGAGTCTTGCACTCGTATATATACAATCATTCGTACACACGTGTTATCTGCAATTTAAAATGAGAACTGTATTATGAGGATGCATTGGAAATATAGTGCTGAATGCTTGGTTGAAATTCATACATGTTATGACTTTTGAGACGCTAGACACCAAGAGGAAATTCTTGCTTGACAACCAAAGGAGAGAAGAGCAGACATTCTTCTTGCCACGACTGGAAAGCATTGCAATGTTTCTTAAGTCTGAACTATACCCACTAAGTATTTTAATAGATTTTCTGAACGGTTATGTATTGAAAGATATATTTAAAATCCGATGTTTGTCTCCCAAACCGATTTAAGTCAACGATCCAGTACTAGAAATACTAGTAATTAACTGTCTTCAGCTGCCTTAATATAACTGCCGAATCTCCCTCATATCACAACCTATTATTTTAAATAACGACAGAAATCATTAGAAAGTTAGTCTTACAAATGTTCCTTAAATAGTTGTGTTGGTTGTGGCTGGAATGATTTTGTTCAACACCAGGAAGGACAAGTGTACGATAGCTTCCACAGTCTGCATCTGAAACCTCAGAGAAACATTAAAAAAAAGCATTTTGTTTAGTATCTTGTATGTGTTTATATCAGACCCGAGCATACATATCTTTTGCTTTCCCCAAAATAATGGCGCCTGAAAACTTTAATATATTAAAAAAAACAGTAATTTTTTTTTTTTTAAATTTTTAGTTTCAGATTCAGTTTAATTAAAATAACATTTCCTTGATCAATTATCTCTGGAAACTTCTTTCAAAGGATAGCTTAAAGGACAAAAAACTCGTCTAATGATAAGAGACACTCGTTATCACTAAAATACTGTTTTAGATCAGGCGTATGTAGATACATATATGCTAACTTCCAATTATCTTTAATCAAATTAGCTGCGGAAATAAAATAAACACATCATATTTTATTACCATCTTATGACCCCACTTCAATATTTTTCGCCTAGAATAGTTATGTGTTAAATGAATTTTGAATCTTGCCTGCAGGAAGTTATGTTTTTAATCCAGAGTTTCAGACAACCAAGATTATTTAAAACGCAAAAAACGAAAAAGAAAATGAGAGATAGAGAATTCTCGTGTAATGAAAAATACACACCACACATACACACCACACAGAGTTATATATATATATATATATATATATATATATATATATATATATAGCAAGAGAGGAAAGAGAGGGGGATGAGAGAGGGGGAAGAGAGAGGGGGAGAGATGGAAAATTCGTTTTCATTTTTTAATAACTTTTTGTTTTCCGTCTAAATACCAATAAGTATTATAACTGAATAACATGAACATACATAATTTTAAAATATGGTAACGGTTTAGTTTGAAGAGGTCAATGCTCCATATACTCCATATATTACATAAAATTTCGTGTTATGCAGTTACCTTCATACGTTTCCGAAGTTAAAAGGGAAGAGAAAAAGGATTAAATTGATCTAGGCTCACTAGACGACGGGATCTGCACTTTCTCCGCGATTTGTAGGCCTAAGTAATCAACACTTAAAATTGAAAACTTCTGCAATTTCATCTCGGTACTTGAAGATGAGAAAGATGAGTAATTTAAATCCATATATACTTTGTCACTTGCGCCTGATATTATACCTTTCCCTGTATAATATAATAATATTTGTAAATTCAAGTGAAACATATTAAAATATTTATTTAATCAGTATGTATCATAAGTATCATAAGTAAACTATTACAGAAAACAATGCCGAACTTAGTACCGTTTGCACTGAAACTGTATAACGCGTTTAAATCACTCAACACCACATTAATACTGGAATCTAGCTGATATTATTATGAAGACACACGTACGTACATAGATAGACATGTACACACATATTTTGTTTGGGTTATGTCTGTTTCTTACCCCTCTGAGTCTCATCTGGAGGTACACAGTTAAATATACAATACATTTTAATCTCTACTAATAACATTATTACCTACTACAATAAATAGATCTCTAAGTTTTCACACAGCCCAAAGTAAGTTTAGCCCATCTCTTCACAAGTAAATTTCTAATAATAAAAATCCCGATTTTACCGATGATTAGCACAATTGATAACAGTATAGTTTAACCGAGTTAATCAAGGATTAACAACAAAAACGTTCAGAATTACTTATAACTAGGCATAATTACTCTTATAACGTACCTTTATATTTATACTAAAAATCTTTAAATGTCTATTTACAGTCATATAATATTCATTGATTCACCCCTGCCTATATTTTCCTATGTACTTCCTATTCTTTTTATGCTTCATTTTTTCATCCTAGTCCATTATTTTCTTACGCCTCGTCGTTTAATTTTTTACATTCCTTACCACAGTCTATATTTTGCATTGTCTACACTCTTGGGTACTTATAATGTATTAAGGCTGTCTATCAATTATCTGCAACATGTTTAGAAGCAAAAGAGGCTAGATTCTTTCTTTCGTTTCCTCTCATTTCATGAACTCGGTGTTATATTGAACTTCTCTTATAACTTCCTTAGACTTTGATTTATGATGTTTCTCAACTACTCTGCTTTTTTTGTGACTGTTGTTTCCATATTTCTTAAGGTTTTTTTTCTTCTCCTAGGCATATCTCTGTCTTAGACATATGTCATACCTTCTCGCTCTAAATCTAACAATAATTTTTCCTATCTCCATCAACATCTTTGACACCAGCGTTTTTACCGAATTTTTTTGTAGACGTTTCTATGTTCGTAGGTACAGGTTTACTACGAGGAAAGTGCATTTTGACACTCCTTCACAAAAAATATTTCGAATCTCTATTTCTATCCTGAATATACTGAGATGTCCTGGTTATGTGTTCGCCATAATTTCTAGGGATCTAGTTAAATTGATTCACAGAATCTGCAGTTTTTAAAAGGAAGTCATCAATCTGAAAATCGGTTACTGCTGTGATTCCATGATCTTTTGGAGAAAAAACTGAGGAAAGTTTGCAGCGGTTGAAAAATCGAAGAAACTGTATATTTTTAGCCAATATTGAGACAGCGGTGTCAACTTAGCGGTGTCAACTTTAAGGTTGTACCCTGTGAAATTTATAGTTTAGCCCCTGTGAAATGACCTGCTATCTGTGTTTACTTTATGCGTATTTCAGTATTATGCATACCTGTCATGTACGTCATTAATATATAAATGCATATGGATGTATGTATTCATACATAACTTTATATGTGCATGTGAATCGATTTAATTAGATCCCACACGCAAAACACACACACATAATATACTTGTGCACACACAAACACAAACATGAATGTACATATATACCCCCCACACACACAACGCAGACACATGAACGCACATACATACCCTCACGAAAAACATACATACGTGCACGCACAAACACGCACATACACATATGCACACATACACACACATGAATGCACATATATACCCACACACACAGCACACCCATGAACGCACATATATACCCACACACAACACAAACACACACAGCATACATACATGCACACACAAACACACATATGCACACATAGACACATGAATGCACATATATACCCACAGACACAACACACATATGAACGCACATATATACCCACACACAACACAAACACACACCACATACATACATGCACACACTAACACACATACACACATGCAAACCTACACACACATGAACGCACATAAAAAACACATGCATACCCAACACACAGACAATACACATATATGAAAATACATAAGCACACATAGACACATGCACACACACACATGCACACGAACGCACATATACCTCTTCGCACACAGCACCCACACATATATGTACACTTCAATACACACACGTACATACACACACTCTCACACACATGCGGTACAGACACAGGTAAAGTGAAACACGACAAAATGTGCGGTTGTCATGGTAACAAGCTGTTAATGCCTCGCTCTCTGTTGATTGGCTAAAATTACCCAAATTTCCCAACTTAATTCCAAATAACATCAGATTATTGAATTTACGAGATAAAATAATTGGCTGATCGTAATTAAAATTCAGAGTTGTATCGATACACCAAAATTGAAAGCAACCTGAGCATCAGACATTTGATATACCTTACCTGATCAGTATATACCCACGTTTGCTTAGCACATACTATTGGTTCAATAATCGCTGAAACCTTGAAATATCTGGAAGTTATATTTTAATATATAGTTTAGGTTCTTTAGTTATGATTATGATTACCTTTCTCATAATGTTTACATATCCATAATATGATCACGTATATATGATATTGTCCATCTATCAACCATTATGGCGTTCTAGAATATAATCTTACTTATATATTCTAGAATATGTAACTAGAATATAAGTTGGCTGTTCGGTAATAGTACTCATTCCATCTCAAATAACATACACACACACACACACTCACACACACCCATACAAAAACACACATCCACACACACACACACACACACACACATACATATATATATATATATATATATATATATATATATATATATATATATATATATATATGCACACACATCAGATGCAGCACGGAATTTTGTCAGTGAACAGGTCGTGGTCTCAAAGCGACGAAGATATTTTGGCAAATTAAATTAAAATGTTGAAGCGAATCTAACGGGTTTTGTGTGTTTCTTAAATGGCTTACAAATAACTTCCACGCTGCAATATATATATGTATATATCGTTATAAATGTGTGTGTGTGTATATATATTAGAGAGAGAGAGAGAGAAGATCCAAGGATCGAGGTGTAGGGATTAGGTGAGCTTCAAGTAATGCGTAGAAAATATAAAAAAACAACAACACCATTAACTTAGCTGCATTTAAAAACGTGAACATATATAACAATTCGCAAATTTCAGATTGTTATTACTTGTAAATTATATTGATAAAGTTTGTTTAACCCAGTTCAACACATGTCAAGGAGAACATAATTGTTTTAATTCTGTTACCAACTGACATCTTCCCGACTACATATGTATATAAAGGCCTATATCAACTATTGTGCCTTTCCTTCAGTAATGCGTTACATTGTGATTTGAAGGAGAATTGACTGCTCACTCCATCAGACTTAACGTTCATGCTGGTCATGTCTTACCCATAAAAAAATTATTGTGGTGCTCTACTGGGGATCGAACCTAGGCCACCTAGATGAGAAAATTGTGTTCTATAACTTGATGGAAAACTAATTAGAATTTAAATAGCATTTCTTCATAAAGTAATTGTTTGATTTGACCCAATGTTGTCAACAGTGATGGCGCTTATATTTCATTGAATAACATTTCAAAACAGAATTTACTGCAATACAATAATTGTATAGTAGTGAAAATGTAATAATTAAATAACAAAAAATACTGTAATCGAATATACCACACTGATATTTAGTAAATCCTGCTGAATTGTGTTTTATCTCGGAAAAAATCAGTAAAATTTAATTTTCAAAAAGACATTTAATATCAATAAAAATGTAGCAATGCTTTATCATGCAGCTGCTAATCTTAAGTAATAAATATAAATTAGTTATCATATAATTAAAAACAGATGTATTTGTCTCTAGCGATACTTATCACGTCTCGTTCGCTGGTTCACAGCTCACACAGTTTGTCGCAACAAACCTCTTTTAAAGATCGATGAAATTAATCTGCTGATAACGATTGCATCATACTCTCCAATTATAAACGTATGTTTTATACTAGACAATACATTAATATAACTTTCTATGCACTAAACTTATAGGATTTTATTTAATAGCTTACTTAACTAATTATCTCATAGCATGAAACAACAAACTAATAACATGCAAAACATAGCAGAGTCAAACGTTATAGTGCTTTCTCTTTAACATTCTCCATCCATATACACAATATTATCTTACCATAATTAATATCTTTACGGAAAATGTATGAACTCTGAAAGTGTCCATTCTAAATCGAGCTAATCAAAAAATTGCTTTGAACTTTACCACGAGAAAGAAACAGAGTGGTCAAAATAATTGATTCATTATTTGCTGTGCACATATAACGAAATAGATGTTAAAATGTAACGAACCGATAGCAGCTATGATGGATGACCAGTGAAGGTAAAGGCCATGAGAGATTCTTTGACGTTTGGTACTATGAACAAATAAAATATTTTGTTCATTAGGATATATTTCCTTTAATGATTAACAACGCTTTAGATTATGAAACGCGTTGCTTCTATTGGAAAGAGGCATTTAAATTATCTGATTCAAGCTATAACGTTTGAGACGCAGGCTTAATGTCACATTCCACTCGAATATCTGTGAGAAATTATAGGAGTCACTTTCTTAAGAAGTATTGTCAGAAAGGAAATAGATTCCTTTAATCTAAGATCTTTCCTCGTTATCTCCTAGCTAAATCTGCTTTATCATTGTCGTTCTTTTAATATTAATGCGTCAAACACAAACAAACAGAAGGACCTATTCTACATTCAATATTATAAGATAAACGAAAATAAACATTTTTCCTCGAGATTTACGACCGACATGGTGCCACTTGTGTGCGCTAAAGAGAAAGTTTTTGATCAATAAATGTCTTCTCTTAGGGAATTTTTGTCAATTACATCGATCAAGTAATCAAATCAACTTTTATTAATTTATGCAGTTTTTTATTTATTTATTATTTTTTTTTTAGTGTATTAAATTTCAGTACGTTTAGAACAAAGATTATCATTATATTTCTATAGGCAATTTATTGTCTTATCCAACGGAGCAGGTGTAAATAGCTAAATCAATTAACAAGAGCAATTTTTTATCTGATAGAAACATTAGCTGCATTTATTTTTATTTTCTTTCTATTGTAGGAATAAATCATAAAACAAAGTATTTCTTTGAAATCTCCTCTTCTTTGGCTATCGATATTTTTCAACAGATATCAAAATTTCTGAAGCGTATTGATATACTAAACAAAAAAAGAGTCCATGTTTCAATAGAGTACTGTATACGTTATAATGGGGAACAAGGTCTTAGTTAATACGATCAATAATAAGATTCCTTATAATGAAACGTAATAGCTGTACGTATCTCCTTTTTGCAATGTATATCTTTCAGACCAGAACTGACAATCTAAATCTAACTTGGCACAATCATAATCGTAGACATTATAATTATGCTACAAGATAAGATAAGAAATATTAATGTAATAGAAATGCATAATTTCGCCGTTTATCTATCATCGCTTAATTTGTAATGTATGGGTGTTGTGTTTATTCGCAATATTATTCATTAAGATAAGATGAAATATTTGAAAGTATATCGTTTATGATTAGTAGTATATTTTTACTATGTTGTCAAATTTGGGGCTTTTATTATCCGGATTCCTAGAAAAATATCTATAGTTTTGAAAAGGGACTTTTATTAGAAATTTCGTGAATTTTTTGAAAATATTGGACAGGCTAAGGTGACTTTGTCTGATTATATCTCTGTTTTCCATCTTTATTTTCAGTTCAATATTATGGAAAACATAAAATTTGGTAGATAAAAGTTTCTGTATTTCAATTTCAAATTTATAATTACAACTCTGATACATTTTTCACACACACAACAAACAGACACAACACACACTCATTCATACATACACACACACACACACACATACACACACACATATATATATATATGTGTGTGTGCGTATGTATATATGTATACACATACATATATATCTATATACATATATATATATATATATATATATATATATATATATATATATATATATATATATATATATATATATATATATATATATATATATATATATGCATACATACATTCATACGTAAATACGTACATACATATAAACATACATACATATATACATAAATACATATATACATACCTATGTATAGATACAAAAACCTACGTTAGATACACACACGTGTGTATGTGTGTGAGTTTTCATGAACAGATGAATAGATAGATAGATAGATAGATAGATAGATAGATAGATAGATAGATAGATAGATAGATAGATAGATAGACAGATAGATAGATAGATAGATAGATAGATAGATAGATAGATAGATAGCGAGATAAATTATTTTTAATAAGCCCACAAAATATGCATAAATATTTATCAGTGTGAAAACGAGGAAATGTCACAAAGATTAAATTTTATTTTATGTAGTCTGTAAAGTGAGTTGCATATAACATTGGTTGTGAAATATTCAATTAAAGTATAATCAATATAAGTTATATTTGTAATGATATATTTGTGAATGATTTCGTATGAAAAATTATTTTGAACGTTTCTGTGATTCGTGTTTTTGTATAATTTACTGAGTGTTTGAAAAACGATGTCCATTGACATTTAAAAGCTTAACTGATTATAGGAGCACAACAGTAAGCGTTAGTTTATGATGATGTTAAAAGGTTAATATCAAGTTTAATCGAATAACTGGTATATGAATAATATTGTTGCGAAAATATTTGGCTATCGAACTTATGCCTGCTGAGAAGAGATTGTTTTAATCATGGATATGTTTGATGTATGCAATATTTTTCAATGGTATATTAATCAGTTACCCAATTTAGTAGTCTGATTCAAAGGTCTGTAGCTTATATGAAGTATCTACTGAATAATGTGCCCTAAACGCGTTACAGTATTTCTAAATGTCTTTGATCTTAAATAATATATTCCATTAAGTAAATGCTGTTGCTAAATGGAATGGAAAACTGTTGGAATATCAATGATTTTACAGAAACTTAATGAAATAATGTATAAACTGAAATCATTGAACGAAATGTTATACGTAATAATACGTTGGTAATCTTTAACAGTGTTTGCCAATATGTATTATACAAAACATAAAAGAACAGCATAGAATATAATGACGATATATTTCACACACTGTTGGACATTTATATAGTCTTCTTCCTTGTAGAAGATTATGAAATAATTACTTGTTAAGTAATAGGGTTGATGTAATCGACTATCCCTCTCCCACAAAATTTGCTGTCTTCTGTTCATAGCAGAAATGACCATGTATTTGTGTGTGTACTTAGATATGCAAAATCATATATATATATATATATATATATATATATATATATATATATATATATATATATATATATATATAGCCAGGCGGCGCTGCTGAGTATATATAAATATATATATATATATATATATATGTATATATGCATGCATGTATACATGAATTCAGTGTGTATAATAAAGCCTTCCCAATAATATTTAACCGTATACAAGTTTCATCGTCGATGAAACTTGTGGATCCATTTAACATTGTCACTAATTTTAATATGTCCGTTTAAGGCTGTAAAATGTCTGACTTTCTACTATCCACACGCTTCGTGTTCTAAATTGAAATAATTTACTATATCTTATTTCATATAAACTTCTTCTATTTTAAAATGCCAATGTATTTATAAATGCTTTTTTTATACATTTTTAAATATCTAAGTGTTTTTGAATATTCTATATGCTTGTATCCTGAGCTCTAAATTTTTATTCCTATATAGTATATCGTGTGAACTTATAACTCACTATGTTTTATATAATATCGACGTTTTTAAACCTTATTATGTGTATATTTTGTACTTATTTTATTTGTATATTTTTAAAAAAGCCTATGTATTTATAAATGTTTTAAAATATTTTTAGATATTTGCGGGCTTATAAAAATATGTATATGTCTATATGCTTGTATATTATTAATACTTCTGTTATGTTGAGCTTTGTGCCGCTTTATTAATGTCGAAATAAGTGTGCATATATATTGAATATTCTGCTGTATAATCGGCCATGTCCCTCTAGTTTTCGCTCGTATTGTCTCCACTCAAATTATATATATATATGCGTATACATTGGTGTGTACGCGCGTGTGCGTGTGTATGTGAGTGTCTGTGTGTCTGTATTTGTGTGCATATAAATGATTTCCTTTCCGTATTCGTATCGCATAGTTCTTTATAATATAACTCCACCTGTCCAAGATCGTTATAATAAATATTCGACCAGCGAATATGTTGGTTATATGTGTATATGCGTGCGTGTGTGTGTGTGTGTGTGTGTGTGTGTGTGTGTGTGTGTGTGTGTGTGTGTGTGTGTGTGTGTGTGTGTGAGAGAGAAAAAAAGAGGGATGGAGTAGTGAAGAAAAAATTGATTTGAAAACGACGGGCAAGACATGCGCGCGAGACACCTTTCCAGAATAGATGTAGAAAACTGGAAGACAAATCTGTAGATTTTTAAACAATAATAACTGAACTTATAATCCGATATCGGTCGTAGATTCTAACATTAGCTTATATTGTAGCGAGAATGAAGTAAAGGTTAGACGCTGACCTTGCAATTAATGTTCCCCATTTATGTTTAGTACCGAATCTCAAATCTTTTAAGAAATTTATGAATCCACAATTTATGTAATTGTCTATTCTGACTAATGCTACTTTGCTTTGAGGATGATGAAATATTTTAACCAATCAGCAACAGAACGAATATATAAATTATTGACAGGAAAAATAAATTTGGAGTTTATTTAAAGCAATGCAGTTCTCACAATTATTCACCATTGCGCTTAACAAAGATCATTTATTATTAATTATAATATTTTAACTGCATTTGGTAAACGGTAGCAGGGAAATGTATTGAATAACATTGAAGAGAGAACACTATTTTTACATCAGTATTAAAATTCACATCACTCAACACGGTTTTAAGGATGTTATGTCTCCATAGTATTTTACAATGTTAATCTATGGAAAATAACATGTCTTTAATTTTACTTTAAAACGGGGCTCATTCTATGGTTATAAAGTTAAGAATTTTCCATTTGGAATAAAGGAGTATATTTTTAGGAAAAAGTGTAGTGTATTTAATAAATCAAGGAATAAGTTTTAATTTACCACACCTGATCTGAGGAACGAATAAATCAATATCGATACCTTCGAAACTGAGCGTGAACGTTCATCATATACCATCTTAAAAGTTAAATCTCGTGCACTAAGAAGTTTCTTATCGCAGCTTTGATATAATTGTAAAGTAAAATATACGTTTTCAGATATAAATATATATACATGTGTGTGTGTCTGTAGGTATATCTGTAGTTATATGGATATATGAAATGAAATATTCGAAAGCAAGAACCATTACGCAATGCTCCTTCATGCATTGTATGATAATCAGTCAAACAGAATTTGTCAATTTGGTTTTGAAATGAGCCTACATATAATGAAAACATTTTAAAATTATGTATTACTTCATTATATAATTTGCCCAGAGGCAAATTATGTGGTTCGTGGAGTTGATAAATTAAGTCAAAATTATAGTTAAAATATATTCCGTAAGAAACATTTAAATCTATATAAACGAATCCTGTATTTTCGTAGATAGAAATATTTTTAAAAAATTATGTTTATTGAATATCTAAGCAAATAGGTTGTAATAATCATTAATTTGCAGACGCTGAAATATATTTTATAACGAGGTAATATTTCAACAAATATTGAACATGCGTTTATCTCCAGAAGTGCTTGTAATGCATGCACACCCTAGTGACATGCCGTATTATCAATATTTAATTGTAATATATTTAACAAAAGAAACATCATTTTATCAGCAACATTTCATTGACCTCTTTATATTGAGTTAAATGTTCTCGTGAACCTTATCAAATATGTTACTACTACGAGAGACGTAATCAAATTTTACTTACGAGAGAGCATAGATTACAAAGACAGTGTGTGAGGAGAAATTGTGGACGGAAAAACTTATATATTTTTAAAAAATATTCGTATATGCCTATATGTGTGCGTGGCTGTGTGTGTGTGTGTGTCTGCATGTATGTGTATGTGTGTGTCTGTGTGGAGATAAGGAGATGGGAAATACTTTAATATATTAGCCTAACACCGGATTGATGCTCCGCGTTGTTTAACTGTGGTTATTGGTGTGCGGAACCCACTAGTTAGCCACGCATCATAGAGCCATTCTCGATGCACACATAGTAACATAATAACAGACACATACTCAAATACATTTAGAAGTCTGTGACGGTTACTTAACACAATTTTGAAGTGTAAAGGGGATATTTTTTGTTTTTTAATTATCTTTCAAAAAAATGTTAAGAAATCTTTTATCAGGATGTTGCTAACCTCTTTTCGGAAGAAGTTTTATTCTAGTGTTTATATATATATATATATAAATATATCTATATATATATATATATATATATATATACATTAGAATCGTTAGCACTAGAATCGTTAACACGCCACAGGCAAAATGCTTTTTGTTCATCTTCGCCTAGCGTGTTCAAATTCCGCCGAAGTTGATTTGACTTCCATCATTTTGTAGTTGATAAAATAAGTATCAGTTGAACACTAGTGTCGCTGTAATCGACTTACGCCTTCCCACCCAGAAATTCCTAAATTTGTACCAAAATTGAAAATGAATATTTCTAATTCCTGCAGAAAATGATAACTTTCTTGTGAGAAAACAGTGTAGTATGCCAATACTAGTATTTTGCAAGGTCTTCTTATTTGATTCGAATCAGGAACACAATTTGATTCGAATCAGGAACATAAAATAGATGTTAAATTAACATATTTGGCTTTCGCTCTCCCGAATTGACAGAGTTGGGTAGTTTATTACGTCGAACCGGTGCATAACTGTCACATTATTTTATTCATCGCGCATGGACGAATTCAATGCCGACCATGGAAAGAATTTGAGCTCAGGACATAAAAGTAGTGGAAAAAACCCCACTGGTCTAATTGATCTAACGATAAAATATTTTGAGCATTCTTCCATTCTTTGTAATAATAAAACTTTACAATACTGGCTAGCAAACTAGATATAGCGATGAACATAACAATAGGTAATGGTTACTTATGTAATTTTAGATTTTCATTTCAAGTTCTGCAAGAACTGAGGTATGCGTGAAAAAATTGTAAATCAAGGATATTAAAAGCATTAATCTTTATTTGTAAGAGATCATAACTATTGGAAATAATTTTAAATTGTTTGCATATAATCTGATGTGTCATTATTTGGACAACGGTTTAGTTCCAGATGTAAGCAGGAATGTAAAAGCGTCACATTTACTACTGTGGTTATCATCTCAAATGAAATTGGAATAGATTACAAATAGTTTTAAATATATATTCAAGCAATAAATATGTAGTCTTAATTAATAGGTGTGATGATGAAAGAGCTTGCTACATAATGTATAATAATATAATTCAATTTCAACAGTCCATTGTAGTTCATATTTTAATACAACATGGACTGGTGTATATTAAAGGCGTGTGCCTAGCCTGTAAACACAATTGCATTCCAGACTGTTTGCCTATTAAGTTTACTTATGCTTGAGAAATTCGTATTTTATACCTAACTGGTCGTTGAATTATGTAAGGATCTACATTTAGGACATATTTAAACGATTATACATTCCTCCAAATTACGTTGTTTTGACAACCACATATGCAATGCAATACAAGCTTGCTAATGCATTTTGAGAAAGGGACAACTTACCTAAGAGAATATTAATGATACGCTATAGATTGCCATCTATATATAAGAGCATCATTTGCTCTAATATCGTTATGATGTCGGAATTGTTTAAATAATAAAAATTAGTTTCTAATGAGCAATTAATACATATGCTCATATTGGATAGCAGATCACTTTCTCATGAGTATTGTGGGACGTCGTCTCGAGGATTTTGATCACTCATGACAAATTAAGTATTTGTTTCCGTCTAGTATTCATCTAACTATTCCTATTTGTCGAAATCATATGATATAGGACACTAAAGAAGATATATATACGGCATGACTTCAGATTCACATGTACACATATACACTCATGCTGTGGAAAATACATATATATGTTTGTATACATATGTATGAATAGATATATATAAAATTTGAGGGCTCTCATACAATTTCTGACTAAAAACTAGAATTCACATTTACAACCTGAAAATATGGTAAATACTGACCAAATTGAGACGTTGCAATTTGAATCCAGAAACCAGTAGTCATCACTTCCATCGTTATGTTTGTAACCACCATCTCTCAGGTTCGATGTCACAATCAAGCATCAAACCTGAGAGCCCTGAAATAAATATAATTTATTGTTAAAACTATTGATATCTTGTCAGATAAAGGCTCTTCGGAGGAATTTTTCTGTATTTTATAAATCACTTTATTACAAACTTACTGAAACGGATTTTAAAAGGAAATTAATTTAAGTGTACATTGCATGTGAAATCCTCAACTATACGTAGTCAGGTACAGGTAATTTAGTTGAGCAAACAACTTGATCTTCATTGTTGATTGACGGAGAGCTACCAACCAACTAACCAACCAAACCAACAAGCCAACTGCGTATACATATCTATATATATATATATATATATATATATATATATATATATATATATATATATATATATGTGTATGTGTGTGTGTGTGTATGTGTGTGTGTGTGTGTGTGCGTGTGTGTGTGTGTGTAAGAGAGAGAGAGAGAGAGTGTGTGTGAGCATGTGTGTGTTTGTATAAAAGTTTTGTAAAATTTACTTGAGGTACAGTCGCAGTGGTTGCAATTACGAACAGTAGAATTCTTGAATGATAGAGAAACAACCAAAATAGTTCATTCATAAAGGTTACGTATGGTGCTGGGAAACAACTACTTTGAAAACTTTTACTCCCTGAGAATACAAGGTGCAGCAACATGGACGAAAGTAGCACCGGTGTTTGAAACACTAATAATGGGATACTTGGAAGGAAATATCTCTATTTCTCTCTCTATCTATCTATCTATCTATCTATCTATCTATCTATCTATCTATCTATCAGTCTATCAGTCTGTCTGCCTGTCTATATATCTATCGGTTTATCTATCTGTCTATAAAGTAACGGTTGTTATAACCTCAACGATGTTGTTCCATTCAGAACACTGTTACTACTCTTTTCAATCCCAGAAAGACATCTCTTCCAGCTGGTTAACGTCACACTATCGGTTCCTTATATTGCAAACAAGGGAGCGAACAAATCCCAACTAGCGGTGACAGGAACCAAGAGACTAGCTAGTTTGTGGGTATAACCCTTCGTCGTTAATGGCGATACATGTCTGCTAGACATGGTAGTCATTCGTCCTAGTTTGCAGTATATAATTAAATAAGTGCCACACAGCCACTGATCTGATCCGACATCCAGCAAAGCAGCTAGTGCTAAAATTTCTATACCAGATGCAAGAAGTAACTCTACTGACGGTAGTTATTCGCTCATTTGTGTACAATATAATGGACACATATGGTGCGCCGTTAACTAGCTGGTGGAGATGTGATCCTGGGGCCAAAAAGAATAGTAACACTGTTCTGTATGGAACAATCTCGTTAAGGTGGTAGAATTACTATTTGCATCCGTATAGAAATGTTAGAACTAGTTACGTTACTGGATATTTATCTACCTATTTATTTATCTCTATACACACACACACACACACACACACACACACACACACACATATATATATATATATATATATATATATATATATATATATATATACATATATATATATATATATATATATATATATATATATATATATATATATATATATATATATATATTTATATATATATATTTATATATATATATATATATATATATATATATATATATATATATATATATATATATATATATACATAATTAAGGGATCAGCAAACATTTGCTTCACCACATACCGAAGTTCAGAAAGAGCAGCTAGAAAAGCTGAGACTCCAACAGATAGCATTACTTGTAACTCACAAAGGCAAAAACAAGAAGAAAAAACAATGAAAACTAACCATTCCGAAGTTAATCGTGGACGCGTTTCTGGATTATGAGCGATAATACTCAATTTCCTTCATCGGTATGATATTCCAGTAGTAAATTCGACTATGCTAGCAAACTTTGCATGCATGAACGAGTGAACCTCATGCAACGGCACAACCCGAAAGCATAACCGAATCTACCTCGGCCAGCCAGTCTACTATCTTCTCCTCAAGAAATTACCATGTGCGTCACAAGCAATACCGCAGAGAATCTGCGTTTACTACCAGGGAACCCCTTTAATTTGATAAATTGATAAACCTTTACCCTTTTAATTTGTTATATATATATATATATATATATATATATATATATATATATATATATATATATGTATACACACACATATATATACATGCATACACACATGCATACATATATACATATATATATATATATATATATATATATATATATATATATATATATATACATATATGTGTGTATTCATATATACACACACATGCATACGCGTGCGTGCGCACACAGACATATACACTATGAGGTCGTGCACAGTACATATACTATTGAACAACATTTCTAAGCCTATCTAAAAGGTAACTGGAAAGGATTCTTTGATAAGTGCCTCATATATTGGAACGGAAGTAAGAGGACCCTGCAAGATATTTAAATTAATATACATTCTTTACATCAATACTCACGAATCAAAATGTCTTGAAATGTGTTATCTTGGAAGGTCTTATGTAATGGATGCACATATTATTATATATTGCACAGAAATTAAATGATTTCAGAATAGCACTATTTGATTTGACTTCATTCATCCAACTTATACGAATCGATGCCAGTACCATCTAGCTGGTTTAGACTCCACTTAAGTGGATACTCCAACAATAATTTGGAACAGTTTTTAAAATGAGATTCTAGTAGAAATATTTGGCACAGTGTACCACGTCATAACGCATACAAGTGTCTATACTCGGCCTCGCGTGCGCGTATGTGTGTATATGTGTATATGCACACATATATTTATATATGTGGGGGTGTATGTTTGTATCTATGTATGTATATATATTTCTATTTCAAATATAACTTAGTGGTTAAAAAACAAACAGCAGAGTTGGACATACAACTTTCAATCACCCCTATATATTCTCACCATAGAATATAAAATCTTATTAAAATACCGGGGTGTTTAGCACACAAAACCCGAAGGCATAAAATATACATACATATATATATATATATATATATATATATATATATATATATATATATATATATATATATATATATATATATATATATATATATATATACACATATGAAAAGGGCGTGTGAAAACCTGTAAAAAAGCGTATGAAGATAAAAATATATGAAGAAAATATGAATGTATATAGCGAGGTGACTAAAGATAATATTGTTAGGCTA
Organism: Octopus bimaculoides; assembly: GCF_046866305.1. Classification (NCBI taxonomy): domain Eukaryota; kingdom Metazoa; phylum Mollusca; class Cephalopoda; order Octopoda; family Octopodidae; genus Octopus; species Octopus bimaculoides. Next base: position 143,790,062 of record NC_142930.1, read on the forward strand.
TTAAATGTAAAGTTAATCCGGGAAACCATCAATCATCAAGTCAAAAAGGAAAAGGAATCGAGAATGATGCAAGAATAAATCCGTATCTACGGCCGTTTCAAGAGCCACTGCCTAAATCCAGTACACATTAAAACACCGAATCGTCAATGGCCCCTTCATCAGGGCAGAAATATTTCTTGATCAGTAAGGTTTCCCGTTCTGTTAATCCTTCGTTATTATGGCTCCGGTATTTTAACATACATTTATATTCTATAGTCTAAATGTATGGGGATGATTCGAAGTTGTATGAACAATAATGTCCTTTAACCACTAAATTTGTCTTTTGCCTTGACTTTTACTTGAGCACTTCCCTTTGCAAACTTATATTTAATTTACTTTTCAATTCCTATAAGGAAATAGGTATTTAAAATTTTATATTTTGTGACTCTGTATATACTTATGTATGTATGTGATTACATCAAAATTTCTGTGTGTACACAAGTGTTTATGAATGTATACTTGTTTCACACTGCTCAAATCTGTTTCTATATGTAAATGTTAATATAATTCATGAAACGTTGCTCTTAATCTCATTACTTAATATTGATATTGTGTGAACAGTATTTGCAAAGCAACGGTCTTACAGGCATTGAACTTCTTTCGGCAGAAATCATAATATTGGAACTGATTCAAAATTAGTAATACATATGTAAATTAAATATATGTGTGTGCGTGCGTGTGAATGTATCTGGGTGAGTGTGTGTGTACTGAAAAAAAAACTGAATGGAAACGTCTTTTCTGATCATTCATATAAATATCTAATTATTAAAATGGGAAAATTATCACAAAAGCTATTTCTATTCATTTTTTCAGATGCATATTACTGTTCCAAGAATTTGCCATTTCTTCTTCTACTATTTATATGTGTGTGTGTGTGTGTGTGTGTGTGTGTGTATGTGTGTGTGTGTGTGTGTGTGTGTGTGTGTGTGTGTGTGTGTGTGTGTGTGTACAGAGAGGGAGAGATAGGTGACTAGATAGATGAATGAATAAATAAATAAATATAGATAGATAGATATATAGATAGATAGATAGATAGATAGATACACGCATGCGCACACATATACACACATGTTCACCGATCATGGACAACACTAGGTTTTCTGATTTAAGCGAAAATGTGAAGCTACAAAAATTACTACTTTCGATATTATCTCCAGAAGATCATAAAGAGATCACGCGGAGACTTTCATATGTATACTGACTGCAATCGCATAGTCATTAATTCTAGGTGTGATGACAAATTTGCATGGTAAGGTAAAGTGTAACATCGTAGTGTAATTTCAATGACTACGTAAGTTCCTTATCTTCCATAAGAAGACGTACTCTGATTTGAAGTTAAACATATTGTCTGTACACGTGCCCTAGTGTCTTCTGATATTAAATTATAACTCAGTCTAAGAAGAGGTACTTTGAGGTAATTTGAGGCGAATGCAACACTAAACTAACGAACTGCCACAGCCCTGACGAAACGCAATCTTTACTGCATTAGAGGGTGCAACATAAACGCCGCACGCGCACACACAAACACACTCACACACGTACACACACACACACACACACACACACAAGTACACATAAAGAGAGAAGTCGGCATACTGGCATTCCTAGTCGGCATACTGTGAAAAAGTGATAGAGAAACTGATTGGTGTGAGTATAGAGGTATTTGCATACACACACACACACACGCGCATATATATATATATATATATATATATATATATATATATATATATATATATATATAGAGAGAGAGAGAGAGAGAGAGAGAGAGAGAGAGAGAGAGGGGGGGGGCTCTTCAGCTTTATTGTTATTATTATTATCATTATTATTGTTATTATTATTATTATTATTATTACTATTATTCTTTCTAAGCTCTTGCGTCACACATTCTGTCATCTCTGTCCCATATATCTCCTTGTTCTGTCCACACTGGATACACACACACACACACACACACACACACACACACACACACATATATATATATATATATATATATATATATATATATATATATATATACAGAGACAGCGATATAGATAGATAGATAGATAGATAGATAGATAGATTTTATTTACAGATTAAGTGATTGGCTAATCTTTAGCTACCTGCGAAGAATAAGTGAACTTACGTTTTAGAGAGTTTCACATCTTTTTATTTCTCAAAGTTAGTAACACGTAGACATCGGTGTATTATTTTATAGCCATACTTATACACTGTGTTATAAGTTGGTAGCAAATTAGATGGATACTACATATATATTGAAAGAATGGTACCAGAAATTACATTTCAGGGAATTGTAGTATATCTGTTGTTTCATAATTTAGGCAATTCTCAAACAATTTCTGTTGAGTTTTATTTCATTTGTAAATTGTGAATCTTCAGATATATCTCTATCATCAGCCGAAGATTTGTTCATAAATTGTGTTCGTAAAAGTTTATTTTAGCAATGTGGTCATTTTAATAAGCTTATCTGAATCATATGATCAATAGTATAAGACAACTTTCACAAACAAGCGTTTGTCCAATACTACAAGGATGCAGATTTCAAAGATATTGATTTCCTTCGAATTAAATTTTGGTGTTTTCGTTAAAATATTGTCCTAATTCTATCATCTCTATAAAATTATTGAAATGATGTGTCTATTTTATGATTATTTCGCACAATCTGAATAGAAAGCTTTAACTCCTTTGCACTTGGGTTGTAATATTCTGTATTCATAAGGCTGCTTTCCCTGATTATCTATGACTTCCTTCCATCTATTTACACGCTTTTTAATCCTACCATTGTAAAACTCTTTTGGTTTTAAAGAGAACTCTGAAATGTCAGTTTTGATCTCCTCCTGGCTTGCGAAAGTTATGTCCCTCAAATGATTCTGTAAACTACAAAACAAATGGTAGTCTGAAGGATCAAGGTCGGGAGAATAAGGTGGATGAGGAATCTTTTCCCAACCAAATTCTTCGATCTTCTGTGATGTGATCTTTGCAGTGTGGGGTCATACATTGCCCTGATGAAACATCAATCCTTTTAGCTTCACTAAAGTGGATCTTTTGTTCTTCAAAGCTTGGTTCAAGCGCTTTAATTGCTGATGGTGGACATGAGCATTGATTGTTGCATTAGGTGGTCACAATTCAACGTGAATTATTCTTTGCAATCCCACCAGATAGAGAGAAGAATCTTTTTCCCACGAAATTCCCTTCTCGGTTGTGGTTAAGCATTTTCCCTTTTACCAAGCAACTGTTTACGACATTTAACATTTCGATAGAAAATCCATTTTTCCTCACCATCACAAGTCTATCCAGAATGGGTGAAATGATTTCGCAAGAACAGAGAGAAGAGCAGATGTCAACTCGGAATTTGCTTTCAGACTATTCATGAGGCACCCATTTTCCAAGTTTAGGAATCTTTCCAAGTTGTTGAAGTTGACGATGAACGGTTGTATGATTTGAACTAAGCTTTATTGCTAATTCTTCAATTGATAATGCAGGATTTTCTTCAAGTAATGCCTCAAGGAGTTCGTCATCAAACTCAACTGGACGCCCTGTTCGATCTTCATCTTCACAGCTGAAATGTCCAATTCTCAATTTTGCAAACCATCTTCTGCAAGTTCTTTCATTCAAGCATTCTTTCCCATAAACTGAGTGTATGTTTCGAGTCGCTTTGGCTGCAGAGTTTCCTTATTTGTACTCGTAAAGCATTATGTGCCTCAAATGCTCTGTGGATACTTCCATGTTAGAAGGGTTTTCATCAAAGAAATTTTAATTCTATTATTCTATAAAATAATATTTAATTAATTTAAATGTACACAAATGCATAAAAATGATTTTTAATTCCATTAGACATTCTAAAATACTATTAAATTTTATTTAATTTTAAAAAGGTAAAATCGGACAGAACGTATGGGATAACCTGATAAAATTGAAACAAAGCAAGAGATAGTTTCCAATGTTCTAAGTAGTTTACAAACATTATTCTTTTACTTTCCGTTTGTGCTTTTGATGTTTTCTTCTTTTTCACACCTTATTTTTACATAGATTGAAAGTAAGAATACACGTTCTGACAGCTCGATTATACATTCTCATGAATAAACTTTTTAAATACAAAAGAAAATGATTTATAGTCTAACAGCCTTTAAATATAACAAACCGCATCCTTCTACATTGTAAAACGCTTGCGTTGAAGAATTTCTCTTTATAAACTATTATTAGGCGCAAAACATCTTAGAAGGAAGGAAAAAAAAAAAACAATGTAATGATGGATTGTGTATTTTCAGAAACATTTTTATAGATAGCTGACATTGAAGATGAACTCTGGCTATGAGGTAGTTGACCTACGTAATACTTCATTCAACACTATTTAACCATTACTGTCATTATAAAGCGGATTCTAGTGCACCAACTAGGAGTTACGAGACACTTTTTGCTACTTAGCACAGAATGCAGACGAATGCAGCATTCATAACTGCTTTCAACTCAGGAAATACATGTAGTATATAAATTCATTGTCTGTTGTTGTCGTAATGCAAAATATAAGCTGAGTATTGGGGAAGTAAATCTGGTCTCAAAGCGTGATCGATTCACGTTGTTTCCAATCTTTATATTCTCGAGAAAGTCATGTAGAGTACATCAGCAGTTCTTTCTTCCAATCCCAAAATATGGAAATTTTATTCCAGTTTAGCCAAGTTTTGAGAAAATCAGGGACCTTATACAGGTCTGCCTTGATCTTTCATATTAGACGTGTGATATTTTCTTCAAGGAAAAAGTGAATATATTTTGTACCAATAATTCTGACTTGTTTCTGTACATAAATCATTAACAAAAGAACCTATTTCACGATGTTGTAAATGCAACATAACGAGATCTGAAATCGATGTGCAACGAAAGGCAAAGTCGACCTCTGCGGAATTTGAAATCTGAACATCATCCTGTCTGTAACGCAGATGCAATTGACGTCGTTAATGAGTGTGTGGCTGTGTGGTAAGAAGCCTGCATGGTTCCAGGTCCAGTTCCACTGCGAGGCACCTTGGACAGATATCTTCTACTATAGCCTTGTGAGTGGATTTGGTCGACAAAAACTGAAAAAAAAGACCTGTCGTATATATACATATATATATATATATATATATATATATATATATATATATATATATATATATATAATCATAAATATACAGGGATTAGCATTGAGTTGCTTCTCCAACATACTGAAAATTTAGAAATAGCAGTCAAAGAACTACTGATTTTAAACTACAAATTTTTCTCTAAACGGATGGCGATATTTATGGCAAAATTGTTAATTATTAATTCTATTATTAATTGACGATTCCCTGCCCTTATTTCTTGTATATATATATGTGGTGCACCGGCATGACCGCAGCCACTTGGCTGAAACACATAAATAAATAAATATATATATATATATATATATATATATATATATATATATATATGCACGCGCATTTGCGCGCGTGTGTGTGTTGTGTGATGTGTGTTTGTGTGTCTGTGTTTGTCTCCCACAATCGCATAACAACCGATGTTGATGTGTTCACGTCCTCGTAACAAAGCGGTTCAGCAAAAGAGACTAATAGAAAATGTACTAGGCTTACAAAGAATAAATCCAGGGGGATGTTTGTTCGACTAAAGGTGGTACTCCAGCATGGCTGAGGTTAAATGACTGAAGCAAGTATAAGAATAAATTACTGTCTTAGTGTAGTGTATTTTCAGACACAACTACTATAACATCAATAATATAGTTAGATTCCTCGAAGAGTATGGCTTACTATGCCTCATTCAATAAAAATAGTACCCATAACTGTCCTTAATAACAAAGAAATTACTCCAAATATTTTTAATTTCTAAATGCATTTATGGTTTTCGAAACCTATGAAGTACCTTCGATGAGAAACAAGAAGTATAGTTATCTGGTATGTAAATTCATTGATTGCTTGTTTGTTTATTTGCATAGATTATATAGGAGTACGTGTTAACCAGAATGTGTGTTACTGTTAATTGTATTTGTGGCATAGTGACATGCAATGAAAGTAGTATTTCGGGCAACAGGCAACATTTTTTAATACTCTGTCAAGGTACAAGGATTAAAACTGTTTTGTGTTGAGCGGAATCTCCTGCGACCAAACCTAGCCAAACTTCGAGCTAGTTACGAACAAACGCTCTTGTGGGAAATGCCGCAAGTGTTTCTCAAATACCACATCCATAAATAACTGACGATCTCACAAAATTTTAAATATATATATCTGCCAAAATTTTCCACTGCATCATAGACAAAGTTTGCAATGTAGTGACATAGCTAAAGCGTAATAGTTTAGTTGACCACTTCTACGAACCGGTCCAGGTTGTTTGCACCGTAATAACAGAAAACACGTGCTCTGCTATTTCAATTCACCTGACAATTCCATTGACCATATTTCATTTCGATGTCTCAAGTTTTATAATGCCATGGTGACAACATCCTTGCAGACATGAGGCGAGCTGTCTTTTCATTACGCATAACACCTCTTCTCCCGTGGACCTAAAACGTTGATTCTCCAATCTATCATTTAATTTTATTTCTTCATTCAGTTACTTCCCCTCAAATAATATACATTTTGCCTCATAAACCACCTCCGCATTATTATTCTTCCCTTAGCAAAAACAAAATATCTCAAAACATATATTTCGGCTCCTGCTGAGTTGATGTATCAAACACTCATTTTTCTCCCCGCTCCTATAATCTGTCGTCAGCATCATCTCAAAAATTCCTTATATTCTTAATGACCTTTGAAGACAAGTGGAATGATAAAGGGGTGTTCAAAAGGGGCCGATGAATGTATAAAACAGCAAAATAGTGGCTTGATTAGGTTAAGTTTTATTTATGAAATGCTCTTGTTTTGAATTTGCTAGAGAAAATGGTCAACGTTTGTGGTGTTGAGAAGAGGGGGCACGAAAAGAATGTAGCCCAGAAACCCAGCGGGAACCACAGATTTCACCCTTCACTATACTTTCAGTAATTCACTTTATCATACGTTTCACTTTACTTCTTTCTGCATCCTGTTAGAACGTCTCCTTCTTTGAAAGTCTGATAGATCTGTCATTTTAATGAATCTTAATTACCTTTTTCTGAAAAGAAATAACAATTTTAGACAAAAATATTAAACAACACTAATAATAAATAAAAAAAAACATAAAAATAAACAAGCTTTTGGCGGTTTTATAGATATTTCAAAATTATGATGCTATGATGCTAGGTGTTTCCATTATTTTGTCCAACCCCTGTATATGAAGAACTCCCGAGCGTTTTGTTTATACACTGCATAATACAGCGGAAATCACTGTGGGAAAGACTTAGATATTTCTTGCGTACTGACACCAGTCGCTTCTGTAGTGATCTTCATTGGGAGTCATGCACTTAATCACCGCCAATTCCAGTTTTTTCTTGAAGAAATTGATTCTGAATTCTGTGACTTGCCTTATCACACAGCAGTTATGTGGGTGGGCTGCGGTAAAGTCCTCTGTCGCTTTTATAAGCTCCAAAGAGAAATAGATATCTTTATCACTGAAAAGGATACAACTGATCTACTTCTGTCAGATCCTAACTGGCTGTCAAAGTTGTCATTTTTGTTTGGCATCACATCCCACATAAATGAATTGAACTTGAATCTTCAAGGAAAGGATGACCTTATCTGTAATTTTAACAGACTCAACAAAGGATTTCGAAGAAAGCTATCGTTGCTTGAAGCACGAGGGGAAGGTTGAAAGTTCTCTCATTTTCAGTATTTCAAAAAGTTTCGCGCTGAATCGCAAAAGATGTCAACCTCGAGTTTCCGAAAAAAGATTATTCTGTGGTAAGTAGCTTGCTTACGAACCACATGGTTCCGGGTTCAGTCTCACTGCGTGGCACCTTGGGCAAGTGTCTTCTACTATAGCCTCTGGCCGACCAAAGCCTTGTGAGTGGATTTGGTATACGAAACTGAAAGAAGCCCGTCGTATATATGAATATATATATATATATGTATGTGTGTGTGTGTGTATGTTTATGTGTCTGTGTTTGTCCCGCCAACATCGCTTGACAACCGATGTTGGTGTGTTTACGTCTCCGTAAGCTAGCGGTTCGGCAAAAGAGGTAGTTAGAATAAGTACTAAGCTTACAAAGAAAAGTCATGGGTCGGTTTGCTCGACTAAAGGTATGGCCGCATTCAAATGACTGAAACAAGTAAAAGAGTAAAAGAGATTTTCAGATCTCGACAGTATTGAGAGTGACATTTATCTGTTCCAGAATCCGTATGATTTTACCCTCGATGGCGTGCCATTCAAAAGTACAGTTGGTACTCGTTGAATTTTGATTTGCAAGCAAATGACTTGTTGAAAGAGAAGCACAGAAAAGGAATGCTTGTAGAATTTTATCGCTACTTACCTGATGATGAGTATTCTAAGTTGAATAAATTTGCCTCTGGTATAGCATCAGTGCTTGGAACAACTTATGTCTGAGAGCAAAAATTTTCAAAAATGAAGTATCGGAAGTCAGCACTTCGAACGATGTTAACTGATGAACATCTGAAAGCAATTCTCTTGGTTGGATGCAGCAATTCGAAAGCAAATATTGATGATATCTTAAAAGCTAAACACAAGTTTCACGAATCTCCCTAAGCTATTTTGTTGCTTAGTTTGTGAGATTCGGATATGTGCGCACTTGGTGTGATATAAACTATCTTACTGCTAACGTCATGTTCTTTTATAACTTTTTTGTAAATAAATATGTTGGTTGTCTTTATTTTTTGTGTATTCACTGTATTATATTGAATAAAATGGTTCTGCCGCCGGCAGTCGTCATTGTCTGTTATCTGGCCCGCCGTGAAAAAAGTTTGGTGACCCCTGGCTTATATAATGGAAAGGCTGGATTGACACATAGAGGCACTTAGCAGTTAAAATATTTTAGTGCACCCCGCCCCGTATATATATAACTCAAAATGTAAATAATAACAACTCATAAAAAATAGTCTTATTTCAGTTATCTTTTAAAATGAAGTAAAACTAACAGTAAGATGAATTTTTTTTTTTTTTTTTTTGCTATTGTATATTTTCATTTTATTTCTATTTTATTTCTAATTGAAAGTTTTCGCCTGCATTTGTAAGTTCCCAAGTCTATGATCAGATCTTCACTGTGATACTTTTAACACTTCGAAATTATATTTCTGGTCATATAAACCAATTCCAATGTTATTTGAGCAAGCTTAAAATGATTTATTTTGTACTGTAAACTATTTACCATTTCTGTGGTGCTCTGCTTCCTTTGATGCCCTAAAAACGTGCCTAATTTGCATAATAGTTAATCTAGAGTTTCATAATAGTCTATATTTGTGTGGAAGTTTTGTAAAAGTTTAGCTTTACCTTATATGCTATGAGTATTTAGCGAAACAATACTTTAATGATACTTTTCATTGCAGGTTTTATAAAACCATACATATTCATAGATTTCGGTGCGTCGTTCTCTGATGACGTTCAAATTTGTAGACAATTCTTGTCCCCATTTTACATTTGAACTCTGAATAATTACCCTTCTTTTTCGAAAATCTTATTCTGGGGAGTAAATTATGTGATACATTGAGCGATTTTTTAAGACGGTAGAGTAATATTTGAAGATATGGCAACAATTTCTTGCAGGTAATTTTTCATTTTACTGCATAAATATTTCTTTGCTGAATGCTTATTCGTATTTTCTTATATCAGCACGTAGAACAAAATGCATTGTGCTGCATATTTTCATGCAAGATTGATCTCTTTATGCCGAAATAAAGCAAACCTTTTGGAAAATAGATGTCAATAAAATTTCTGCTAGGCAAAGCAATCTTTTCGATATAATCGACTAAATTCCCTGAAAGCGGTGCCTCAACATTCACAGTCCAAACGCTGAAACATGTAAAAGAATAAAAGCGAATCATTTCAAGAAAAAGTAAAGAGAAGGCTTTAAAAAAATGTGGGCGTCATCGACAGCCATTAAGAATCTCAAAAAACGCATACTTCCAAGCATAAATTTGCTATTGATGTTGTTGTGTCCAGTGAGGAAGAGCGGAAATGTGGGTCGATGATATAAGAAGTAATACGACAACTAATATTGATAATCATTATGATGATGATGATGATGGTGATGGTGATGCTGATGATGATGATGATCATCATCATCATGACGATGATGATGGTGATGGTGATGATTACGATGAAGATGGGAACGACGATATCGGCGATGGGGATAATGAAGAGAAGGAGGAGGACGAGGATAACAACAATAATAATGATAATGATGACAGTGATTATGATAAAGGACAAGAAACAATAGAGAAAAATGAGAGGGAATGTGGTTTCAAGTTCTTCAAACCACCACCATTACAGACGGCTATACGTCCATCACCACAATAACCACAGTCATGAATACTACGATTAACATCGCTATAACAGCCACATCTGATCATCGGTATAGCCATAAAGAATAACTACCACCAGACATAAAATTCAGAAGAGCGAATTTAATGGAATGATTGGTTAATGCAAAAGAAACACAATATTCCATACACGCCAATCGCAAAACATAATAACAAGCAAAATAAATTAATAATTGTAATTTTTTTTTTAAATAGCAATATTAGATGGGGAGGGATGCGGATAATCAGTCAGTCATAGGATTTTTTTGTTTTTGTTTTCCTTGTTTTTTCTCTCTTTTTTGATGGCCTAATAACCTGTCTTCGCTTGCTATGCACGTCACATTAAAGTAGTTTCAGTGGATAGTAGAAGCAAGGGGCGGAATTATATTCACCCTATAGATGTGGACTGGATATTTGTAAGAGTGGTATGCTCCGCTAAAATATCTCATAGCATTAATGGGCATGTTAAAACAGGTGACAATTTAAAGAATAACAAAGGCCACTACGTAGCTTTCTGCTACCAAGTTCCTGTAACAGCAAAAAAAAATGTTTATCGGATAATATGGAAAAAAAACCCACTTATCTTTGCTAGTGTGCCATGGGATTGAACATGATATCTCATATTTGCAAAGTGAAGTACTCAACCAACTACAGGGTGTCCACAAAGTCTTGGTACAGAGAGTAAATAATATCGTAGCATAAACAATTAAATATATTAAAGTTGAATTTATCGTTAGTGTCTTATGAAGCTAAATTTATAAGTTCTAAAATTGCAGAAGAATTCGTTGCTGAGCAGTTTAGTTTAATGGTAAAACACTTAACGCGTAATCACAGATATATGAGTTCGAGTCTCATGGCTGGCCAGTAACATATTTTTGTGCATTATATGGATAATTTATCCTGATCACGCTATTTTATAGCATTATCATGCGTTTGAGGAATAAATTTATTTCTGTATCTTACAATACATCTCAACGCTTCTAAAAACAAACGTTTTTTGTTTACTTTCATCATAATGAATAATGATTTCATAAAGTATGTGTTAATCCCCATATACCCAGACTTTGTGGACACCCTGTCTATCAGCCAAATGGAATACATATCTTGAAAATCTAGCTGGAGAATTTAGGAAAAGGAAATCGGTGGAAACAGAATACGTGCAGCTAAGAAAATCACATGGAGACATTGAGAGTAGGTCAGCTATTGACATAAATATTGGTTTCAAATTTTGGCCCAACACCGGAAATTGCGAGGGAAGGGATAATTTGATAATATCAAACGCATTCCTCCACTATTTCTTATTTTATCGACCTCGAAGGGATAAACAACAAAGACGACCTGAGCGGAATTTGAACTCAGAACGTAAAGAATGACGAAATCTTGCTGAACATTTTGCCCGGCATGATAACGATTCTGCCAGCTCACGCCTAAATTGACATAAAGATTGGTTTTTAACTTTGTCACAATGCCAGCTATTTTTCGGAAGGGAGAAGTCGATTACATCTATCCAGTGTTCAACTGGTACTTATTTGATCGATTCTGAAAGAGTGTAAGGCAAAGTCGACCTCAGCAGAATTTAAACTCAAAACTTAAATGACGCTAAGCATTTTGCCCGGCATACTAAGGGTTCTGCCAGTTTACCGTTTTAATTGTTATAAATATTAATATTAATATATTTATATAATATCATATGTTGCTGTTATGTAACGTAATATGCTGGGACAATCTTCTATCAAGATTGCTGACGGATTCTGTCAAACGCACAGCCTACTGGGACTACGTGCACTTCTCAGTGCAACACCACAAGCAATGAAATCCTACATGTTCTACTTGCAACGGTGCATTTATTTTCTGTTCAGTCACGGATAATAAACGAACACAACTCCTCTTTGTACTGAAAGCAACATAACTTGACACCAGTTTTTGCTGGAGTCAGGGGAATTCAAGATCACCAATTTAACAGGATTTGCTGCCATCGCCAGCAACTTTTGGTCGTGTGTATTTAGCAAGGATATTCGTGGATGAGTGGTTAGATTGTTGCATTCGCGATCGGTAGATCGTTGGTTCAATTCCCGGACCAGACGATGCGATTTACTCTTGAGCAAATGACCTCATTTCAAGTTGCTCCATTCCTTTCGAAGAAGGTGAAATTGTTGTCCGCTCCCCCAGCCAATCCGGTAGAGTCATTCGAAGGCTAAAACGCTGCAATCGCATTGTGATTCTTGTGATTATTTCTGAAATTGCATTGGGATCAACGTGATTTCTCAGGATGAGGTTCGGGATTCGGTCGTGTGCGAATGTGTTCTTTTTTTTTTTTTTTTTCAACACACATTGCATGTCTTCCTCACTGATGTCATGAATTACTCCTTGTCTAGATGCAACTGAGTGGTCTATGTGGTTAACGTTTTCCTTGCTAACATTCAAAGAATTTTTGTGTTGGTGGAATTTTTCATATTTACATATACTCGTATGAAAGCGCAATTTAGTTTCCAACAACTTGCTTGTTCATACGTTTTCTTATCAACAAGCTATCTAATATTTGCTATTCTACAAAAGTCTCTGTCTCTGTCTCTCTCTCTCTTTCTCTCTCTCTCTTTCTCTCTCTCTCTCTCTCTCTCTCTCTTTCTTTCTCTTTCAGCTTTATCTCTTCCATTAATCGTAGCTCGTGGTTGATCAATTAATTTCCATGATTCTTCCCGTATCTACAATTTCTTCTTTGATCCACTTTGCGAATGATCGTAAACTCCGCATATTTTGTCATTCTCTTTTAAACATATCACATGGTTCTTCAACTCTGTTGTGGCACTGCACGACCGAATATGTTCTTCACATGTACGCCATACTACTCATCTATTGTGTAACCCTTTCGTCCCTAGGTGGGAAATGGTCGGATAGCAATTCTGGTCTACTGCATTTTTAGTCAAAGTTTTGATGTCGCTTTCACGAGGTGGTTACTTCATACAACATCGGTGAACCAGCAGTTTTGAAGAATTTGTCAGGTGGTCTTCCAAATTGCAATTGATGCACAAATTTTCAGTTTCGTTGATGGGGCTCTCAACATGTAATTGCCCAGATTTCATGAATGGGTTTATGCCTTAATACTTTTTACTAAAGTGAAATAGGTCTGCAAGCAATTTTGTGTGTCAGTTATACACAGAATATGTATGCAAAAGTGCACACGTTGCTGGCTACATAAACACAATTATCTTGAAATAGAACAGGCGAGATATAATTACTAATGAGTAAATTATTCTAAGAAGTATTTCTTTAGTACTGAAGTCGAAAAAAATTATCGGTTTGGCGGGGAAGCCGGCAAACTGCGCCTGCCAGGCATTCTGAATTGAATATTACATGATCCTGAAAAAAATGATAATTAAAAAAGAAGCTGTCTCAAAACACATGTTGCTGTATGTTTGATGTAGACCTCAAATTGATTAGAATCAGTTTCATACAGCTGGGGTAGGGAGAGTGCAAATATATACTTATATGTGTGTCTGTGTACGTATGTATGTGTGTATGAGCGCGTGTGTACGTATAGCAAAAATAATAATAATAATGAATAGATTAATAATCAACTCGTGGAATTTCTCTTACACTTCAAACGCGAATGAAACTGTCACGTTTTAAGATTCATTGCTTAAGGCGGCGAGCTGGCAGAAACGTTAGCAGGCTAGGCGAAATGCTTTGTGGTATTTCGTCTGCCGTTACGTTCTGAGTTCAAATTCCGCCAAGGTCAACTTTGCTTTTCATCCTTTCGGGGTCGATAAATTAAGTACTAGTTACGTACTGCGGTCGATATAATCGACTTAATCCCTATGTCTGTCCTTGTTTTTCCCCTCTACGTTTAGCTTCTTATGGGCAATAAAGAAATAAGAAATGTTAGCAGGCCGGGCGAAATGCTTAGCGGTATTTCGTCTGCTGTTACGTTCTGAGTTCAAATTCCGCCGAGGTCGACTTTGTCTTTCATCCTTTCGGGGTTGATAAATTAAGTACTAGATGCTTACTGGGGTCGATCTAATCGACTGACCCCTTCCCCCAAAACATTTCAGGCTTTGGGCCTAGAGTAGAAAAGAATATTCATTCCTTATTATATCGACTTGTGTTTTTATTATATACGTATGAAAACATTCATTACCACCATTAATGTACGCAGGAATGTGTGTTCCATTATATGTTGCAAATAAAAATAATTGTCCCTGCCTGGCTTAATATGTCTGTACACCTGCAATAGATTATATATGAAAGTATTCCATTATTAAAACTTCTGTTATATATAATATAGTTGTATCATTAACTTCATAAACACAAGGCTAACTTATTTAGATACCCGGCAGTCATTTACTTTTAATTCTCCCCAATTGCTTTGGATCCCAATTAGAAGAGACATTATTCTCATTCAAATTAAAATAATGATAGTTATATAATAATTATTCATTAATTATATTAATTGATGAATATCAATTATACAAATATGACCCTAATTATATAAAAGATCATGTTTAATTAAATATAATTGGCAAATACCGCTATACTTAGACGCAGGCACAGCCGTGTTTTTAGCAAGTTCATCTCACCAGCACATGGCTTCGTGTTCTCTCTAGCATTGCCGTACTTTGTGCAAGTTTCATATATTTTACTATCAGGTTCAGTAATGGCTTGTAAATAGAATGTGGTATACAGTAAAATTGAAGCGCTTGCTTTTGGATATGTGTGTGTATGCATATATAGGTGAGAGTATCGATGCAAAACTATGCACCCAGCTGCCTCCCTTTCTATCAGAAGATAATTTATATAATCGATAAACAGAAAATACAGACAAAATAGCTAAATAAGGGCCATTCTAAAATTGTGTTACGGTCTCTTTGGAGAACCAAAACCATCTTTAAAGCAGAATTTCATTACGACCAGTATCTTCAGTGCGTGTAACAATTGTAAAAATATAGAGGTCAATGCATATTTAAAATTCTATTTATTGTAGAGCAAAGAAGATTTTGAGACAACGAAATATCATTATTATCTCGTTCAGTCTAAAGCATCTTTTATTTATCTTCTGATGCCAAGAATGACTTCTAAATGCTAGATTGAATACTGCAGTTTGGTTATGAAAATAATCGTGACACTCTGAAAGAATCAATACTGAGGTGAATGTTTTATACCCAGGGCAATTTATACATATAAATTTGACATGGGCGTTTCTTTCTTGTTTTGGGATTCACAGTCCAACAGCTGGGTGGAATTACTCGAAAAATTACACAGATGTGTAGAATGATCCGGTGGTGATGCTAGGTTTTCTATTTCTTTCATAGCTCCTATAGCTACCGAGATAATCTACTATAATAATACTCATGTGTTTATGAATGAGGAAGGAAGTGGTGATAAATGAATAAGGAAGGAAGGGGTGATATCAAACCTGGTAATGGGATGATGAAAATTGTACGCTGAAAAAATAAATCAAACAGCGTTTCAACTCTATGTGAATATATGTGTGTGTATGTAAAAGAGAGGTATGTGAATGTGTGTGCGTGCATGTGTGTGTTTATGTGTATTTGTGCATGTGCGCGCGCAATGGAAGTGGGATGGTTCATCTTTCTTCGCTTAGTATTTGGGTTTAGTTTTTGATTTGGTTGAATCTTCGTAGTTTTTTTTTTTTTTTTGTTGGTCAGTATTTTTTTGCGTTTTGACAGAAAAATATCATTCTGAATTTTTTTTTAACGTAAGCGTGCCCAAACAAATCCAATGCTTACACAGAACAGGTTTTACAGCCACATCATCCAAACCGAGCGGGTGAAAATGGGCTTAGCTGCTACTTATTTCTAAAGTCGTTTATCATTTATGTATAATTAGTGTATGGTTATTCCAGAACTACGTGTGAAATAAATAGTTTGCCCTGAGATTATTAGAACTAGTTCTCAGCATAGGTTTCCTGCTATGAAGAATCAAGTTTGTTAGTCCTTTACTAATATTGTTTTCTACCTGACACCTAAATTCGGAATATAGGCTAATTAAATAACATTTTGCGAAGAATAAATGCCTGTAGCTGAAAATACTTGTTACAAATGATAAACAACAAATTAAAGCAGTAATTCATCATTAGCTATTGCGTACTTATTCTAAACAGAATACACATTGAAACAGTAAGAGATGAATAAATGGTATCATGTAATTTTTTTTCTATCATTGAATATAAGTAAGTAGCAATAATATGCAATTCTTAGTAGCAATGATGGTAGTAACATACTAACAACAATTCATTTATATGTATGTTGAGCAGGGAATTTTATTTTATATTTCATTTACATACATACTTAGAGTTGTGTGCATACAGAGTCACATACAAAGGTACCTGTATATATATATATATATATATATATATATATATATATATATATATATATACTGAAGCGGATTGAATAGGAAACGATGCCCCACCCCGCCCAACATATTTGCCGGACATTGCCCCGTCTGATTATCATTTATTCCACAGTCTTCAAAAAAAATATATGAATTTTGTAGTCGAGGTCAGAAGAGAACTCGAGGAGTATTTTCCGTCACGGCCAACTGAATTTTGGAAGAAGGTGCTTGCAAGTCAAACAGAAAGATGGAAGAGCATTTTAGAAAATGAAGGAGAGTTTATTTTAGATTAAAAACACAAAATTTTTCTTTTCTTAATTTTGAAAAAATAAAAGTATAAAAAGACGCATTATTTATGGGAAAACAGATAGTGAGAGAACGGATATTTAAAAAAATTGTTTACAGTTGTTTCATAATCTTTTTAGTTATATAATAGATATTTTATCAATATTCGCACGCATAGGCTGGCAGTGTGGTTAGAAGTTTACGTCCCTATCACATAATTCCTGGTTCAGTCCCACTGTGTGATATCTTCGGTAAGTGTCTTCTGCTATAGTTTTGTGCCGAATAAAACCTTGTGAGTGGATTTAATAGAAAGAAACTGAAAGAAGCCAGTCGTACATACATCTGTGTGCGCGCGTGTGTGTGTGTGTGCGCGTGTGTGTGTGTATGCGTGTGTGTGTGTGTGTGCGCGCGTGTGTGTGAGAGAGAGAGAGAGAAAGAGAGAGACTTCGTGTTTGTTTTATCCCAACCACTTCTTTACAACCTAGACGTTCTCAAATTTTCACATGGTATTTTGTCGATCTGCATTGTTTTATGAAATGTACAATAGTATTGTGCAATTTAGGGCATGCATACTAGTGCAGACATATGAAATAATTTCCTATGTACTAAAAATAAGTTATTTATGCATGATGCTGGCTGCAAAACGCTTGTTATCTATATGCAGGGCGCGGAGAATAAATTGTCGTCTAAATTATGCCAGCATGAAAGTAACACTGACATCTCATTTTAACGGATATATTTACCAAAATTGTATAAAAATAAATTCTTGAAATACTAAGGAGTAAGATGTTTTCAATAAAAAAAAATCGCCATTGGCTTCAACCACGGCCTCCAGACGATTTCGGAATCTCCTGCAACTCTTCTGGACGGTCTATCTATTTCAGTTGGTGAATGCTGCCATAATGCTTGCCTTCAGTTCATCAAGGAGTTTTGTTGATCTCTCACTCAACTGCGCCCCACATAATAATCAAGTGAGTCGCAATCTAGGGAGTTAGTTCGCCAGATATTAGGGGTAATATGGTTGCAGAAATTATCTGACAGGCATGATTGAGTGCTCCTGCTTGTGTGGGATGGTGCAGAGGCCTGTTGTCAGACATAGGGTCTTCCAGCAGTCACTCTCTTAACCCAAGGCAGCATTACCTCCTTGTGCCCCTAGATGTAGGCCTAGGTGTTGAGTCTGAGGCTGTGTGGGAAGATGAATGGATGCATAGCGTCGCCATCATTAGCGGTCACTCCAAACACTTTGATGATGAAGGATATTTGGATTTTTATCATTATCGGTACACGTCTTCAGACTGCACTGTTGTGAGATTGACACCCAAACACGCTTTAATGTTCGTGTTGGAACTTCCAGCGTGAATGCCAAGGAGCATAGCATGTCGCTTCCAAATTACTGGCAGAGTGAATGGCGTCAAAGTGCTGTTTTTTTTTCTCATAGACGGTGCCCAACTAACTCTGTAGATGACAAAATCAAAAACAAACAATGCGCATGAGCGAAATTTTTGGAGACATCTAATCAACGTTAATTTCCTACATAAATTTCATTCCACATAATTTTGAACAAATTTGTAAAGATTACCATGTTATGATGACATCATTTCGTTATTGCTACTTTTGTTTTTTATCTTGCCTTGTTGGTACTTACATATTTTTGATTGGAAAGGATGCTAATTGGAGGATGTTTGTATCTTTGTATGGTTCTAATCCTGTAATGCTGTTGTCAATTGTTGTATTCAAGTAGACTATCTCACGCTACAAGCTTGCGCACACGCATACAAACGCTCAAGTAGACTAACACATGCATTCTAAATATCCAATAAGCAAAAAACATACACAAACAAATAACTACTGTCGCCAACAAATCAATTAGAAGTACTTGCTATTGATGCGTATAAGTATGGTATATAATACACACTTAAGCATACAACTGTGCTGCAGCTAATTTCTGTTGTTGGATTCTAAATAGTTAATCTTCGCAATGTGATATAAGAGAATACATACGGTGATGTATTGAGAAATCTGAAGTTACTCTATCCAGATTACAAGTTCAGATTCATACCTGTAATAAATGGAGCTCTGGGGTATGTAATACACTGCCTAAATACCAATCTTGATAAATTAGGCTTCTCAAAACCAGAAAGGAGAAAACAAATTCAAACATTATAGATTCAATCCATCATTGGAACTGTAAAAATGTGTAAAACTTTCCAGAAGTTTATCATTTAAATATATATGAGCATATCTACATATGCAACTATATGCATGAGAATACCACGTAAAACTTACAAATCTGCATATACATATATACCCTGTTGTTGATGTTCAAATTCCAATGAATGAGATTTTAATCTAGATTAGAAACCGGTTCTTTCTCTTTCGGCAAGAAATCTTGAAATGAACTGAATAACAACATACATACATACATACATACGCATACACATATACATACATACATACATACATACATACATACATACATACATACATACAACGGGCTTCCGTACTTGTTCACGCAATCAAATTTAATGAAAATTGTTTTTCAGACCGGAACTGTAATGGAGAAAACCTACGCAAAGACCTACTCAGTGAGGTTGAATCCGAAGCCACGTATTTGCGAGATGAACGCCCTCGAACTGACATTATTAATATTACTACTATTACCAAGTATTTTTTACGAGACGATTGCATATACTAAAACAGTACAGGATACGTTTGAACTATAACTTCCTAACTTCAACGTCAGCTTGACATTTGAATTTTAATCCTCTAAATTGTACGATTTTCATTAGTTAAGTGGTGCGTAAGTGTCGAATTCAGAAATTTAATTCCGGGTGGAGTTAAGAGTGATTTTTCGAGCATGTTTCCTCCCTCCCCCACTACACACACCTCACTACTAATCCTCCTTATCTCCATCTACATAAATTAATGACGTTCACTGAATGGAAACGTAGCTGATAAATGCATAGAGATAAAGAGAATGGGAAAAAGAAGAGAGGAAAACCTTATTGGTTTACTATAAAATATCTGTTGCGAGAAATTTACTATAGAAATTACTTCAAGTGATGGCATACTGTGCATTGATTACCAATCATTATCAATATTTTTTTACTAATTTATTGTTATATTTTATTTTCCAAATGTGTCCATTATTTCAGATTGAGCGCCCGATCATGAGCTTGTGGTTATTTGATTTCTCATCGGCTTTGCACATTAAATCAATCAATATCTATGTAATTGACACAAATTATCATTGGAGATTTTTCAGTCAATAATATTATTTTATTTGATGAAGTCAATACTTTAGACACTACAATTTATATCATTTTACATAGACATTATGAAATATATTACATATGTCGATGATATATCAATACATGTGATCGTTTGCTTATTTTCTTGGAAGGTTGCAACTTCTCTTTTCTAGATGTTCGCTTGCAGTTAACATTTGCGTTAACAAAATATATTGATATATGTTGATGTATGCAGGCAATATACGTTATTGAAGATATCGCCGGTAGGTCTACATATACTCATCAAACACCTAAAATAACACGCAAGTTTGGAAAATATATTATAGTGTCAATTTTTGCTTTAAAACTAGACAAATTTATATCTAAATTCAATGGATTCACACACATATTTTCCAATAGGCAACTTGTACTTACATGTTTCACACTCTATTCGATATCCGATTTAAAAAACAAACATTTAAAAGTCTTTTTAAAATACAAATACAGGAGCCAGGATCAATAATAAAACTTCATTTATTCCCCGATTTCAAACATCATACGGTTTTGGGACGTTTAAAATTCGGAATTTCTTAGTACAGGAATGATAAATTTGACATCTTTTAAATAATGAATATCCATTATATCATTATTAAAGTAATGCTAAAACTTAATTCTCCATTAAGCGCTTTTGAAGTGAGAACAATGGTAATATGCGCCCTCCTTGTCATTTGGTTCGATTTAAAAAGTTAAAAAAAAGATAATGGTACAAAATAAATTTATGAAAGCAATAATACTTCAATTTCTGATTCGTTTCACTTAATTAGAACGTATTAAGAGTATATAAAAGACAGCGTAGTTATGTGACTCGATGCTGATGAAGAGATTGACAAATTAATACAACAAAACTTACCATACAGAGTTATGTGAAATGGGTGCGAGGAATAAACTGTCGTCTAAATTACGCAAAAGTGAAAATAACACTGACATCTCATTTTAACAGATATATTTACCAAAATTACATAAAAATATCTTGAAATACTAAGGAGCGACTAACCATCCTGCCAAATTTCCCTTTAAATACTCGCTCGTAGGCTCCAGCAGCCAGCACCAGCTATTTGTTAGGGGACTGTCTAAACTTCAACTGACCAATGGAAGGAAGACTCGCGCTCTCTCTAGACCTGCCTTCCAGCAGTGTCGTGTTAGTTTCAGTCCCAGCACCCAGAGCCGACTAGCTGTTTGGTGGTGGTACAAGCCTTCGAACAAGGAGGGGGTGCCATGAACGAGAGCGCTACGTGTCAATCAGTGATGCTGCTTAAGTATCAGCCAGTCTCACCTAGCGACGTTATTTCCCAGTCGCCATGTAATGGCTTTCAAGCTAGCTTTTTCGACTGCCTCCTGTATCCTCTTTATTACTTTTCTCAGCTCTGAGCTTGAAAATGCAAACCTTCTTTTGAATAACGTTGTCATTTTCCTTTCAATGAAGCCTCTTGCCCCCACTGCCAGGTGGAAATAATCGTCAGTCCATCCCTGTTCTCTGCAATCTTCGATTAATTTTTCGTACCTCTTCTCCTTACGTTGCTCTGCATTAGCGATGTTCTCTTCCCATAGCACTTCCAGCTCCAGCAAAATTCCAATTTTCCGTTCTGTGTTCCATAGGATTAAGTTCGGTCTTTTTGTCGTTTTTTTTTTTATGAATGGAAATATTAACAGTCATTCCAAATCCGTGGCCAGCTCCCAGTATCCCTTCCATCTTTCGTCTGTCTCACATATTTTATTTGAAGGCCTGGCCTTATGCCCTTTTCCCTCCTTCTGGAAGTATATTTTCCGCGCTTTTTCCACATTTGGGTACTATCCCCTATTATATCCCTCGATCTTCTCCTTGAGTGCTGCGCTTATGACGCCGAGGACTTGATTGTGACGCCATGTATATCTGTCTAGTGCTAGTTTGCAGTTTGACAGAACACGTCTCATCGTCGCTTTCTCTCCACATCTACATTCATCGGTTGTTTGTATGTTCCACCGGACTAAATTTTATTACGCTAACCGACGAGCATGAATACCAGTTTATCGTTGCCTTCAGGACTAAAAACTGCTTTAGTACTAAACTCTCACCTTCATCTTTTCTTATGTCTGCAACATCTATATATAGCCTAGGGGTCTAGAAAATCGTATACACTCAAGTGAATTCTAGTCCACGTACAGACACCAACACAACATACACTAGATATTCAACAGCTACTTTTTCAATGTTACAACTTTTAGCCACATTACCGATTCAATTGTAAACGAATAACGGATTCAATTGTATTTCATTTCCACATTGCCTACATATCTAGTTTTCCGTTCCTTGAACAAGCACTTTACTTCTTTCTACTCATGTTACAACTACCTGAAACTGGATCCCAGAGCAAGTTGTGCTCTTTATTATCAATGTATGTTTGCTTAAATCTGCTTGAACAAACCCCTGTAGAAAGGTGCTGACGTCCTAATAATCCTGCCATTTAGTGCTATCAAGCACTACAGTATCTTTTGCCTTATTTGAATAATCTAGGGCGCGAATGGAACGTAACTGGGTGCTATTTTATCTAGTGTGTCGATAAATGGTAAAACGATTTATTGATGGGGTCTTTCATGTTTGTCTTCTTGATACAATGATTTTCCTACCTTTATCAACCTGTAGAATAACAAACCACCTTATTGATCTCATTCGTTTGATAAATAAGTAATGAATGTATAAAACCTTAAAATCAAACTATCGACTTCTGATAAATAATGGTTTCAAATTTTGATACAAAGCCTGTAATTTCGTAAAAGGAGTAATTCGATTACATTCACCTCAGTTCTCAACTGCTTCTTATTTTCTCGAACTCGAAAAGATGTAAAGCGTTGTCGAACTCAAAACGTAGAGACAGCGGTTGAAATAACGCTAAGCATTTTGCCTGGAGTGTTAACGATTCTGCCGGTTCGCTGCCTTGCTTCGATTAGATAATAATGAGCATGCTTCCTCTAAGTTTTATATACTTATTCTGTTGTCTTTCTCTTTGTTGGGCTCCTGTTATATAAAACGAAAATAATGTACAATTAACCAGTAACTAGTGTGATTATCTAGAAATTCTTAGCATTTTGTTCCGGATTAAATTCATGTAATATTCCAGGGCCGTTCCTGATATATGTCAGAGTGTCAGAAAATTGTCATTGACCATCTTAAAGCTTTTTATGTTAGAAGTAGGCTTTTGCTGTGTACTAAGTCTGCAGGTAATGATCAGTATCTGTTCTCACACTACTAATTGCATCGAGCAAGCAAGGCTACGATATGAGCGAAACCTTCCTTACATCACATACTCCGACTTGAAAAAGAAAGGCCATGTTTGATAATGTAGATATAAAATAATATAGTATGTTCTTATCTGGGAAGGCTTTGGTGATATGTCTGCTCAATCACAATTGACCTGAGATTATTCAATATTAATAGCGCTGTATTTGTATCAATTCACGCTATCATTCACGGCATGATCGATATGATTATGAAAAATCATACTGCTGCGACGACTGTAAGGAAAGAATAGTTAGAAATAAATAATTTTGAGAATATTAAACGTACTAACGTGTATTTTATCAAAATATGTTTTGAAAACTATTTTTGTTCTAATAAAATATTTATCATGAGAGAAAACATTATCACGATAGAAAAACTTTTAAAGTAAAGTTGAATTATAAATGATCAACAGAGAATAAAATAATCAAAAGCAAAAAAAAAGAACTTTTTTTGTTTGTTTTACTGTAACAACTCTAGTCCATTACGTGAGGATTTTGGCAAACAACCGCAACCCAGGTGCGCATCTATTCCCTGAACATCTGTTTGGCAAACATACAAACTTTAGTAACAAACTTAGAAACACTGGAAATAAACTTCATTCAACCTATTGTATTTATACAGAGTATAAGCAAAAACATAGAATTTTATTATTATGCTTCATTGATTAAATTTAATATTTCTACTGTATTTTTTGTAGTCTATACACATTTACAGATATATATACTATTTATAAGATGGTATTTATGTTTTCAGCGTATTATACATGTGTATGTGCATGTATGTGTGTGTGTGTGTAATAATACATTAAGATTTGAAATATCATTCGTGAGGCAACATACTCTATCAAATGAAAGATCACAAATGTGGAATTCCTCTCAGGCTCCTTTTGTATTTCTGTCTTGGTGAAGCCAGTGCACATGCTTTTAAGAAAGGAATGGTGACAATTGCATAAATACATGCCCATACTTGAGCAAATTTTATTGGAATGAATAAGACTTATGACGATCATGGTGAACATGATTATTACGTTGCTAACATAATAATTTTGTTTTTCTGTTTTATTTTCCAGTGCCGATGACTTTACAACTGGATACATGCAGAGCAAAGCAATGGTCTCAAGCGATGGAACAGTGTTTTGGCCTCCACCGGCGAAATTAAGAAGTTCATGTAAAATTGATATCACATATTTCCCTTTCGATGATCAAATGTGTAAAATGAAATTTGGTTCGTGGATATATGACGGATTCCAAGTTGACGTAACGAACCGTTCAGCAGACGTCGATCTTACAAACTATGTATACAGCGGTGAATGGGATTTATTGAATATAAAGGTAATCAGAAATGAAGTTCGATACACTTGCTGCAAAGAACATTACCCAGACGTAACCTTCACCATTGTAATACGTCGACGTACACTGTACTACTTGTTTAATATAATATTCCCTTGCTTATGGCTAACCATACTTAGCCTACTGGGATTTTGGTTGCCACCAGATTCGGGAGAAAAAATCACACTTGGAATAACGGTCTTACTGGCATTCTCTGTATTTATGTTGCTAATAGCAGAGAATATGCCGGCCACCTCGGAGTTCGTGCCACTCATAGGTAAGTTGATAACAACACCATTTCTACTCTTTCTGCTACTACAAGTTCTGCTACATATATTAACACTACTGGTATAAGAAATAGCAATATTACTTTTTTGTGTTTATGTCGGTAATATCCGAGTTTCAGATTTTTAAGTCTTAATTTTAAATTCTTTGAGATCAAGTTTTATTTTTC
>NC_142930.1:143820476-143832976 GCF_046866305.1 Octopus bimaculoides
AGAATTACCATATATGGAGTGCATATAAGAATATACGAATAAAATAGAATAATATAAATAAACTAAAATCAAATATTAATGATAAAATAAAAAATAATATTATCTCATAAGTATGTTTTCTAAATCTCATAGTATTTTTTAAAAATAGATATTTATTAACTTGTATCTTCTACTTGTTGTAATCATCGGGAACCGTTTTGAGGAAATTTTTGGTCGAATGAATCGACCCCAGTGTTCATGATTTTTAAAGCCAGTTACTTATTCTATCGGGTCTCTTTTGGCTGAACCCTAAGTTGCAGTGATGAAACACACCAACACCGGTTGCCAAGTTGTAGTGGAAGACAAGCACAGACATAACCAACACATGCACACGTACACACTACACATCACACACATATACACACACAACTGATATGATAGATCGCTGACCACTACACATATTTCTTTCTCCCCTTGTTTCTTTCTGTGTTCCTTTCTGTTGAAGAGCGTAGGCTCGAAACATTAAAGACCTTCTCTATTACCGAGCCTTATACTAATACATCCATTTGTTGTTTACACCACCTGTCTTCGTCTGTTGTTTTTTCGTGAAATCTCCATATATATATATATATATATATATATATATATATACATATATATATGACGAGCTTTGGTAGGTTCGAGGCTACAGCAGAAGAGACTTGACCAGTGTACCACACAGTGGAATGTACCTGGAAACATATCGTTCGGAAGCAATTTTTTTCATCACATATGCACATCTGTTATTGAAAATATTGAACGTATCACGAATATGCGTCTCATCCTTACGCAAGGTCCATTCTAACCCTCTCCCTATCGTTCCAGTTTTCTTCTAGCATATGTATTGCTTGTGCAATATATACAATTAAAATAATAGACTACAATAAATAAAGGAATAAATACACGATGGTAGAGAATAAAAATAATGAAGAAAATGAAAATAAAAAGAAACAGAAATAGTGGTTTAAATATCTAGGCAGGAGGCCAGGTTTGTTTAAGGACAACGTTTAAGTTTTCACAAAGGTACTTCGGCGCATAGAAATGCGGTCTAAACTCTTGGAATTTCACGTATATCCGATACAGAAGGATTGAAATGTCTTTCTAAGACCAGTAGTTTTCAACCAGGCTCCACAAAGCCTCCGAGGGGTCCTCAAAATAACAATTTGCACAATAGTATTATAAGGGCCCCTGAAAAATTTTGCTTTAGATTTATGTATTGGTGTGTACTGCAAGAAACAGTTAGGTTTGTTTCTCTAACGTTTGACATTGTTCATCCTACACAAGTTAATGTGTGAAAAACAAAAAGGAATTTTGAAAGAAGTTTCTGTAAATCTAGTTTTAAACATTGAATGACTATGGGGGTTCGTCAGAATAAAATAGTAATAAAAAGGGTTCATAGATAAAAAGTGGTTGAAAACCCCTGTTCTAAGGCAATTGGGCAATATGCACACGCAAATATACCCCACATATGAATTTTAACAGATGTTCAAACACAAACTTTCAAGTACACACGTTCACACACACACCAGTTCTTACACCAAATATTTATATCAAAATAGTAATTCTATACATATTAGAACTTCATCATTTTATTTAACTGATCAAATCAATCGAAATCCTCATTCATGTGTGTGTGTGTGTGTGTGTGTGTGTGTGTGTGTGTGTGTGTGTGCGCGTGTGCAAGTTTGCAAATTTGGTTAATACGGATATTCAATCCTAGCGGGTAACTTATTCGCTTTTACTGGTTAATAATGCTGGCTAACCTCCGTGGATATAGATAAACTGCATTTAGTTTATTTTACCATTCACAATTGTTAGTAATGAGCAATTGGTCTATTATTGAATTTACTAATTTAGTGATTCACTGCATATATATATATAACCGCTTCGATTGATATTTAATGTCTATGAAAACTAGAAGCTGTCACTCATTCCTCCCATGCGTAATTCCGTGTTCGCTTCTCTGGATGGTAATATTACCTCGAGTGTATATTAGCAATAATTATGGGGAATATGAAGACTGGTATATCCTCAAAATATTATTTCCTTTCGTTTTATTTTACAATGTCATACAGCATATTTTTATTCTTACGAGTACCTACACGTATTTCCACTGACCATTATAGGAGCAGTTGCATATGCAACCGGGCATAATTTTTTGTGCGGCCTCGTTCAGGGTCTTTCAAACAGCTCGGCTTCGGCGTACTTCCAAATATTTTCCCTTTACTAGGCGGCCCGCAGACACTTGCCCAATATACCACGGAATGGGATCGAAAGGGAACTTGTTAACCACACAGCTATACCTGCGTCTAGTAATGTTAAGAAAAATTTGTGTAAACAGAAATTATATCAGTAGCCTAAGTTCTTTTGATTACCAATAGATAAATTATTTCTACAAGAATAACGTAAAAGAAAAATAATCATAAAACATGAGCGGTTCTCTCCCCTTAAAGGGAAACTTCATCCCGCACTTCTATTTCTTAGTAATTTTTTTCTCTCTCTCTCCTTCTCTTTCTCTGACAGCAACTGAGGGCGCAGCACCAACGGTCGGCAGTCAGATTTCCTATTTCTATAGTTTTTAACAGTTTTTTTTTTATTCTTTAACCCTTTATACCCTAATCGTGCATATATTTATATGCAAAAAAACACTTCCGCGTTGACAATTCCTTCTACCTGGGCCATTATATCTAGTAAAGTATCATCCAATTTATCTCATTTAACGGACAATGAAGTGGTGTCATAAATATTCGGTAGGTATTTTCAGCATTTTAGACTGTGTCTAGGACCTCAATGAGATGATGATGATGGTGATGATGATGATGATGATGACGATGACGATGAAGAGGAGGAGGACAACGACGACGATAAAGAAGAAGAGGAGACTATATCAAACCGAAACTCTTGTGAAACCGACATAGAGGCCATTTCTGTTCTCACAACACCGTGTGGAGCACTTGAGGGTGACATCAAGAAAAATCTAGTCTTTGGTTTTTTTGGTTTTTTTTTTTTTGCAGTATTCGAGACAAGTCTCTTACATGAAGCTAACCGTCTCCCCTCTTCTCACCAGTCTCAGATCTGAGGCGCTACGCATAATCATTAGCGCACCCCTTCGTCTTCTGACTTGGCCATAAAACGAAGATTACATTAAGCCTCGAATTATGCTACGTGTTAACAAAATCCAACATGTCTGAAACGTAAACTAAAACTGCCGAAAGTATAGAGTTGCTGTTGCATAAAATGGTAATACTAGGCATAAAACAAAATTTCATTCGGACATCTATTGGCTTTTATACGCGTTATATGTTATCTATAAACAAAAGTATTGATAATTGCCAGCCTAACTTATGTAGCTAGACGCGGTAAGACAGAAATATGGATTAACAGATTGGTATGTATGAAACAGGATGTTTATGTGTAGCATAAATACTAACGCAGTGTATTTTGGCCTTCGTCGTCGTCGTCGTCATAATCTTCGTCATTTATCATCATCGTCGTCATCATTGTCATCATCATATTATTATCATCACGTTCGCCGTTCAGTATCTAGCGCTGGCGTTTTCAGCCGGATTTTTTCAGGGTCTCATTTACGGCAGAACATCCTTTACGACGTCAGACGTTTATGTATTTTTATCGCGTATAACATGTATATACATGCACACATAAGCATACACACACACACGTACGTACACACCCACCCACAAACAGACAATACTCGCACGCGCACTCACTCACAGAGATACATACACACACACACATACAAATACACCCATATACATACATGCACATACACATACACAAATGCACACATATGAGGAAATGAGAGGATAAACGTACGAAGCAAATAGAGAGAGATGGAAAGAGATAGAGATAGAGATAGAGATAGAGATGCAGATAGAGAGAGAGAGAGAAAGAGAGAGAGGTGGTTGGTAAGCAGGTATGTAGGCAGGCAGGCTGGTAGGTAGGTAGGTAGGTATGTGTAAATGCGTGTCTATGTCTGTGCGTATGTATGTATGTATGTATGTATAAGACTTATGCAAGTATGTATGTATGTATAAGGATTGTGCAAGTATGTATGTATGACAATCTTCCATCATAATCGTATTTTAAATTACATATTCGTACGGTTAAATTAGAGTGCACGCAGATGTGAGTGTGTATATATGTATGTGAGTATTTGTGCGTGTGCCAATGTGTGCATGTGTGTAAGCATGTGTGTAATATGTTTAAGGGTCGGCACTTGATTGGTTCTGCCGTTAATAGTTCGATTCGAATTCTATAAAGTTCTACACTAATGCACCAAAAAGATACTCTACATATGTTCATAAATCTAAAATTGAGACAGAGAGGAAACTGTGTGCGAAGGAGACTGAGGGAGATTCAGAGAGAGATTTTGGATGTCATTAAATTTTCTGGCATACGCAATATAAACTTTATAAAATTATCTTGGAATCATCCGTTTTAATTTCGGAAATGGCTTACGGACAGTAGTGTAGGACCTGATTTCCTGAAAGACTAAATATTTGAGCAATTTTTTACATGAACAATTAAAATTTGCATTAGAAATTAAACTTACAGATGCGTAGTTAATTTATATTTCATTATCGTTGGTACTCCAATTCCTATGAGATGAATGGTTATGATGAACACGTTTTGTAAAATGTGAATGACGTTGCCTCAGAAAACTACAATTTCATTAGTGATTTGCAAAAGTTTTGACCAATTTTATAACCAGACATTTAAGCGGCAATGTTTTAAATATAAATCAGAAGATAAAATAAATAAATAAATAAAGGATATAGTGGCTAGGGAAAATCAGATTATGGGAGTAAAAATTTAAACATATTTAGCATTAGTCCTCTATTACTAACCATCCCATATTTTGGTTATGCTATTAGAAAAATTATATTTGGTGTCAATACGACGTCGTAATATGCACTAAATTCAATTCTTAGAAGAGGTACAAAAACTAAATTGAGAACAAAAGTAGCCCGAAGTTTTATAAAGCGGAAATTTTTTATAAAGCGGAAATGCATCTCTGACATGTTTTGACAAAAAATTAGAACCGATGAACAACAGAGGTTTCTAGAAACTATACTTATTGAATATGTCTTGCAGATACACACAAGAGAATTGTTCTGCGCAAATTGAATTACGGTGAGTGCAAAAATCACTGGGAAATATTATGAGTACAGTAAGATAAAGGTTGTACGATACTAAATTTAGTTGCGTCAAAAGAAAACGTCAGAATCATACAGCCCATAATGTATCTTTAAAGAAAGAAAATAATTATTCAGAATCTGTATCGTATCACCACAAGCAAAAAAACATTCGTTTTCATGTTTTCGTTTTGGCACTTGAGATCCTCATAGGAAAACAAGCCAATAACGAGTTATTTTTCAACAAAAATCGTTATTCTTTTCAAAGAGAATCTCCAAAAATTTACTAACTTTGCAACGTTTTTCAATACGTGAGAAGACAATTCTGACCGGCATAGCTGTAGTATTGATTTTCCCCGATTTAATCCGAATATAAATGATAATATGATGACTTCGTTTCTATACATCGGTCTCCCTTTCTTTTTCCTGTCTGAAGTATGATAATTTTTATCAATAGCTTTTGCATTTATTTAAGAACTTCATGATTTCGAGTGGCAGTTGGAATAATTAATAAACGAGAGATGAGACAAAATAATACTGTTATAATTAACTTTTAAAATCTGTTACATGGGTTTCTGAAATGCGTTGTTAAAATCTACTTGTGTTCGAATCTGCCGAGCATAGTTTTCCAGCTAAACATTTTACATTTAACATAGGGAAGACCGTTTCAGCCCAAACCGCAAAGAATGTGTGGTGATTTACGATGTTTTAGCAAGGTTATGAACTACTGCAAGTTTGAGAGGATTCTAAAATTGAAATATTTTAAACAAAAAATTGTAGCATTCAATGAGTTTTATTTATTTAATTGTGTGGTGCAACAAATTAATAATAATCCATTTCTAACGTCTTTCATCGAATATCACCGCTAATCCATTTATATGCGTGTGTATGTGTGTGTGTGAGTGAGTGTGTGTGAGTGTGTGTGTGTGTACACACATATATATATATATATATATATATATATATATAAACACACACATCCACATATATGCGCGTACATATATTTATATGTATACGTATTTCTATGCATGCGTATACATATGCTTGTATGTATGTATGTATGTATGTATGTATGTATGTATGTATGTTATCAATCAGTTTCATTTCTGTATTTCTTGTCCATAAAGAAAGATCCGGACTCTAACATAGATTCAAGGCTCCTTCATTGGAACTTTTATCAACATCATCTAGGTATTTGTGCATATGTGTGTGTGTGTGCAGTATTTGGTGTTAGTGTATGCGCAGATTTGTATGTTTGTTTTATGGATGCGTTTTTATGTCTAGATGCATGCATATGTATTTATGTGATAAATTTTGGGAAAGTTTTACATATCTTTACAGTTCCATTGATGGCTTGAATCTGTAGTCTTCTAATCAACCTTTTTCTTTCAGGTTTTGAGAATCATAATTTTTCTATGTATGTATGAATGTACGTATGTATGTACGTATGTATGTACGTATGTAGGTAGGTAAGTAGGTAGATAAGTAGGTAGGTAGGCAGGCAGGCAGGCAGGCAGGCAGGCAGGCAGACAGGCAGGCAAGCAGGTAGGTAAGTTTGAATTGTACAGAAACCGTACAATCATCATAGCGTCGGAGAAAATATATTTAGTATTTAGATAGTAGTGTTTATGTATTGTATTTATATCTCATCGAGGTGAACTTCGTCTCTGATACCCCTGGGATTAATAAAATAATGCACTTGTCATGTACAAAGTTTCATAATCGACTGTGTTCGCTCCTAAAATGTAAGACTGTGTTAGACATGAACAATGTGCATTGATTTACAGGACGTTCGATACAGAAGGCTGTTTATTATTTGAATACCTTTACTGCTAGTCAGAAAATAAACTAATATAGCTGTAAACAAATTATATTTGACAACGTCATATAAGATCCCAGTGTACCAAAAGCAATATGAGGGTATGAATTATTTAGCAATCCCTTTTTCTGTTAGCGTTTGATTTAACTATTTGGATAGGGCCATATTAGAGCAACGTACTAGAGTAGCTTTGTTCGCAATTCGTGAGCAGAGATGTAGATAAATATCTGACTAGTTTTATGGATGTTTACCCAAAATATATTTTAGCTATAGCGCCGGGTAGAAGTAGGTATGAAATTGTTATCAGTACGAAATCAAGATGCAGTACTTCTTATTACGCAATATCGATACATCAATATTTTCGATATTATTTCACATTATACACAACAATTATTAAACTACATATAAATTCACTATAGAATAATCAGGTTGACAGTGAAGCAAATTGGAAACATTGAACAATAACCAAAGGATTAATGACTAAACAATATCGCGCTCATCGATCAGTGTTTTAATTACCCGATATATAAAAACGCCGAAAAATCATTTGCTTTTGTTATTATGTGGGAATAATTTTTCTTCCTTTTTCATGTGATTCGCTGTTTTACTCTTTGTTATGGTATCTAACAACTTAATGAAGCTATGAAGTTCATAGTTTCATTATTGATGTATACCAAAATGATAAATTGTGTTTTGGTGTCATTTCTATTTTATTCTCTATGGTAGGTTGGGGTTCAACTTTTGCAATTCAAATTTCTGAATTTTGGGAAGATTAATTGAATATAAGCTACGGGAGGCACGTTTTACCCTGAAGAAAAAATGCGAAACAAATGCAGGTTCTACA
Organism: Octopus bimaculoides; assembly: GCF_046866305.1. NCBI lineage: Eukaryota > Metazoa > Mollusca > Cephalopoda > Octopoda > Octopodidae > Octopus > Octopus bimaculoides. The sequence continues at coordinate 143,828,314 of NC_142930.1, forward strand.
ACGAACGAATTCCTTTTCAAGAGTAGCAAATGTTAATAGAATTAACGTTATATACATACTGATACAGTAAGGTAATCCTTCTGTTGATGTAGAATTAATAATTACAAATAGTGACTATGTAATATTAAGAAAAGTCTCTATTTTTCCTTCTTATTGACATTACTGATGATATTGAGCGAAATATTACACCCAATTACCTAACGAGATGTGCAATCCAAGGTGTATTGTACATCACCAGATTTCGGAATCTTTATAGAATCTAATGATTATTTCAATTCCGCGCATTAAAACAGAATTGCTCTCATGCAGACCCTAGAAGTTAAATCATATTTTCTTTGTATTGACTGAGCACATGACACATTTGTATAGGAGCATTTTACCCGAAATATTAACAGAATTAAATATATTTTCGATAACATTCTAATATATTTTCTTTTGTTCTCATTTAAATTAATCTGTTTGCTGCATTGGTATAACCTCGTAACACATTGTTTTACACAGATATTTCTATTTTAAGAAATGCAAATCAAAAACATAAAACAATTATTAGTAATAGTAATCTGGTGAAGAGAATGTACAGTGTTTTGTTATTTATAGCTATCATTGATTCCCAGCTAATATAGATTTTGAAAATATTATTCTCTTTGCGCTAAATTTTCTAACGATAAGCGCTCGATAAAATTTATATAGTAGTGTGAGGAGGATTAATTTTCTTAGTTGGTAATGATTTAATATCTATTCCTAACGGCTAATCATTTCTTGTTTTTATTCTACATAGAAATGGACGAATTGTGTAACACATTTCTGCGTATTTAGCAATAAAGATATCGTCTGACTTTTATCGTAAAAAGTCATTGATTAATGACGATTATTATATAACTGTGTGTATATATGCTTACGAGTGCAAATATATATATATACGATTTACAACAGACGCGGCTTTCGCATCTCGCAAGCGATGATATAAAAATTCTTAGTGCAGAGCGGTTATAAGAACAGAAACGTGTTATTCAGTCACTGAACTATGAGCCCACCGAATTTTATAATGGAAACAGCTGTAAACTAATGACATTCCAACGATAAACGTTGTAGTGCTTTGTTATCTCTGAATATATATATATATATATATATATATATATATATATACATTGTATTGATAAATAAAATCTCTCTCATCTTCGATATTCTGTCGCTCATTAATCATATAGATGTATATATATATATATATATATATATATATATATATATATATATATATATATATATATATATATATATATATATTAGTTTATGGTAACGTTCAGGGAATGCAAATAAATCGATTTCATTATGTCACCTACCGTCTAATGTTACTGACTGAGTCAGTTTTTCGGGATTGCTTCATGGTTATACTGATGAAATGTAGGATAGATATCATAATAATAATTCTAGGATGCAATTTATAAATATTTAATAGATCGCTACGCACGTTTCCACAAGTCACATGACTTTACCTTCGGAATCCGTTTCCTTGGGATGATTACATTATAGTCCGTAGTATCCATAGGCATCCTGTTGATCATCGTCGTTCATTCATTTCATTAGGCTATACTACGTTAGTGGATGAATCATAGAGGGATGATTCTCCCTTCATACTGCTCATTATTTATACATACTGACCATTATTTATACTTTGTCTCATATATATATATATATCTACACACAAAATAAGAGATGCTGTTGGAGATACATGTGTATGTGCGAATGTGCATATAAATGCTACGGAAATGTTTATGGGATGTCTATCTAATAACCGAAGTGTTTGCAGTTTATATCTTTTAATTATAGTGGCAGATAATATATAATGGATTCCTATATTATTAGAAAGTTAATGCGTTGTGTACTTGTAAAACATTGTGCAACAATACCAACTTATGATTAAGTATCTTCCTTATTTCTGCCAGATCACTTTCCGAAAGAATGTCGCAGAAATCCCTTAAATCCCTTCGTGACGATATATTTTATTGTGGTTGCCTTAGAATTTCATAATCATAATCTCACCTATTTCATACATTTGCTTATATGCGTGAGTGGGTGTGTTTGTATGCGGTGAGACAAAGAAAGAGAAAAGATTGAGTAAAAGTGAGATAACATGTTTTAAACAAATCTATGGAACCAATTTGTGATCTTACGTCACACACACACACATGTATGTTTGTGTGTGTGTGTGTGTGTGTGTGTGTGTGTGTGCGTGTGTGTGTGTGTATAAATATATAGAAATAATTGAGATTCAGTTGAATTAGGTACTTAAGTTGAAGCACCAAGTCAGTGCGGCATTGTCCGTGCAACTCAAAGCAAGGTGAATAAAATCAAAATAAGCAACAGGATATCAAGACGTAATGCAGTACGACTGTTTCAAGCAGCTCCATTTAATTGAACAATGCAATCATTACATCAAAGTAAATGTAGGGTTGCCTTGCATAAATTGCATCACCTCTTGATATCTTGTTGCATATTTTGATTTTATGTATATATATATATATATAATTGCAGCGTGGAAGGTGTTTATAAGCCATTTAAAATAACACACAAAAACTGTTAGATTCGCTTCAACATTTAAATTTAACTTGTCAAAATATTTTCCTCGCTTTGAGAGCGCGACCTGTTCACTGACAAAATTCTGTGCTGCAGAATGTCGTCTGTGAACAGGTCGCGGTCTCAAAGCGACGAAAATATTTTGATAAGTTAAATTTAAATGTTGAAGTGAATCTAACAGTTTTTGTGTGTTATTTTAACTGGCTTATAAACACCTACCACGCTGCAAGTGTTTTCGTTCCAGCACACGATCTCAGATTAAGTAACTTGCTATGCAAGTACATCTCCGTAATTTATATATATATATATATATATATATATATATATATATATATATATATAAATGATTTTGTAGGTTTACATTTCGTTCTCCTGTGGTTGATTTCTTCAGAGTGGTGGTATTCCATATCACCACTCATTTTCCCCCATTTTTTGCCTTTGGTTACTGGACCATTTTTGCATGAGAGAGTTTGACACTACAACCCTCATCTGCACCTTATGACGAGCCGTTGATTCATCCCATATCGTGGATAGCAGAATGTCCAGTTCCTTTTTGAAGATATCCATGTCCACACCGTGTAGGTTGTGTACGTTTCTGAGTGTTTATTGGCAGGACATTAAATAGCTTTTAGCCAATGGACACTTAGTTATTGCTGTACCTGGTTGTGACTTTGGATAGGGCGGACGGGACCTTCGCTATAATGCAATGCCTTTCAATTCGAACATTTGTATAACTTTCAATGTCGAGACTGGGAAATACTCGTTCCAGAATTGTCTATATGTAATTATTACATTTCTGTCGCATTTTTGTTCCAAGGAATAAAATTCGTAGTTTTATCGACCTATTGGTCGAGTTTAACTGCTGCACTTTTCCAGTCATTTTAGAGTAGTGTCGTTGAACCGCTACAAGCTCCGCTGCTAATTTGGTGCTATGTGTTAACCACAGCTGAGAGTGGTAGCATTTAGCCTCTCCTCTGCCTCCACTTCTATGGATATTACATATAATGCCTTCTTTCAACTTTTTAGGAAACACTGGAAAAGTATCTGTAGTGGTTTCGCTAAAGCCTGCTTACATGACTTCAGGAGAATACCTGGGAACCATTGGAACCAGACGCTGAGCTACAGCTCATTTCACCCGTAGGCAATGTTACATGTACCTTCTCAATATTGATATAATCGATGGCTGTCGCTTTCGTCTGCAGAGCTGTAATGTTAAAGAATTAGCTTCGATTTTTAACTGCATGCGTCGTAGGACGCTTTTGAGTTGTTCACTAAGTATTTCACTCAAGTTTCTCGGGTCTGCGACCAGTGAGGCATTTCCTTGAAACAAATGTCCTATTTTGTAGGACATTTACTGAGAAAGCTTTAAGCTTTATGTTTATACCTTCTACAGCTGTTTTCTCCCTTTCTCTCTCCTCTCTATCTCCCTCTCTGTCACTCTCTAGTCTTTCCATTTCATGAGAAAGTTTGATTTGAAAATTTGAAAGTTTGCTGTCGGCGGTTAATTTACTTGTTATTCAATTGAGCAAACATGCACTTTGGTCTCTTTTCTCCATGCAAGCAGGCGACATTTAGACAAACCATACACACACGCACAGACAAAAACACACACATTTGCGTTTATATATATAAATATTTATACACGTATATACGTATATATATACACACATTCGTGTATATCTATCTATATATATATATATATATATATATATATATATATATATATATATATATATATATATATATATATATATATATATATATATATATATACATATATATAGGTGCAGGCGTGGCTGTGTGGTACGAAGCTTGCTTCCCAACCACATGGGCCTGGGTTTAGTCCCGCTGCGTGGTACTTTGTACAATTGCCTTCTACTGTAGTTTCAGGCTGACCAAAGCCTTGTGAGTATATTTGGGTGACGGAAACTGAAAGAATCCCGTCGAGTATATATATGCATATATATTTATGTGTGTATGTGTTTGTGTCTGTGGTTTCCCACCATCGCTTGACGACCGATGCTGGTGTGTTTATGTCCCCGAAAGGTAGCGGTTCGGCAAAGGTGGCCAATATAATAGAAAGAATAAG
>NC_142930.1:143835476-143842976 GCF_046866305.1 Octopus bimaculoides
TTTGTTATTGCCAGTATCCTATGAGCATAGTATGCTTGCATATCCATGCCCAGGGTTAACACCGGTAATTTATACCAGAAGAATTAACAGATATTCTTATCCCTTAGACGGTTATCCCAATCGCTTAATCTACTTACATATATATATATATATATATATATATATATATATATATATATATATATATATATACACACACACACACACACATATATATATAATTTTTTTCTTATATATTTATATATATATATATATATATCATCGCTTGACAACCGGTGTTGGTGTGTTTACGCCCCTGTAAATATGCGATTCGGCAAGAGAGATCGATTTGAGTACTAGCTTAGAAAGAAGAAGTCCTGGGCTGATTTGTTTCACTAAAGCGGTACTCCTGCATAACCACTGTAAATTACTGAAGCAAGTAAAAAAAATAAAAGGGTACGTTTATACATATACATACACGTACGTATATGATATACACACACATATGTGTGTGAGTATGTGTGCTTGTGTCCGAGTTTGTGTGCTTGTGTCTGAGTGTGTGTGTTTGTGTCTGAGTGTCAGAAAAGCAACTCTATGATGCATTTCATTCTGCCAGAAATTTAGAAACGACATGCTGTACTGTTTGGCATTCGCGCCGGAAGCACCAATACGAACAATTCAGAGTGTTGGGTGCGGGGGGGGGGGGGGGGCAATCTGAGAAATATGCAATCTGCGAACATATATCAATATTGATGAAAATTACATATCCAGCCAACATCATGGTGTTTGGAGTGATCACTAGTGATGGCGACGTTATGTCTCCATCTTTCCACAGGACTTCAAACTCAATATGGAGGCTTACATCAATGGCTTGGAAGAAGTAGTGTTCCCCTGGGTCAAGATGGTGGCTGCTTGGAGATCGTATGTCTGGAAGCACAAGCAGGAGGACCCAGTCATGGCTGTCAGACAATTTCCGCGACCACATCACTCCTAATATTTGGCCACCTAACTCTCCAGACTGCAATCCCCTTAATTATTATATGTTGGACACATTTGAGTGAGAGACCAACAAAATTCCCTGTAAGATCAAAGAGGAACTGAAGGTAAGGATTATGGTAGCATTCACCAACTTACACAAGAAGACCGTCCAGAAGAGTTGCAGGAGATTCCGAAGTTGTCTGTAGGCTGTGGTTGAAATCAATGGCCATTTTATTGAACAAAAATTGCTCTTTAGCATTTCAGGATATTTTTTATGTAGGTTTGGTAAATATCTGTTATAATGAGATGTCAATGTTACTTTCATCTTTTCGTAATTTAGACGACAGTTTAATCATTGCACCCTGTATATGTGTGTGCATGTGTGCGTGTGTCTGTATCTGTGTCTGTGTATGTATATATATATGTACATATGCCCTTACACGCACACATATATACATAATATAAATGGATGAGAGGAAATATATGCATCGAGGAGCAGGAAGGCCGAATTTTTAAAATGTTTCACTTTCGATTGCTTTGCCTCATATTTTGGAAAAATGCCATTTTCTGTAGTCTCGAAACGGTTCGTTACCTTTAAAGGAAATTATGCAGAAGATAATTGTTTAAAAAATCTGTAGGATAGATTTCACCTCAAATTTAGTCTCTACAGTCTAATCGCTTAGTGTGACAGACAAGAGAATAGTATTAAATGTACACTCAGCCGTTTAATATTCATATACTTACTAGTTAAATTCATAATATATAATTCAGTTCATGAAATAAGTGAATTTTTATAACAGAACGACAGGAAACCACCCTATGCACAATATATGTGTCTTGGGGAGTGTATGTATTTCAATTTATGTTCGTGCATGATTATGTATCTGTTCATGTCTACACACACACTCACCCACACTAACAAACACACATACACGCGCGCGCAAGCACACACACATACACATATATATATACGCCTACATGTTTATTTATATATATGTGTATATGTATACATGCATAGATGTATTTCTATATGTTTAACAATACAGAGTTTATTGTAATTTCGCTGCGTGATGTGTGGCTATCGAGAAGACTAGGTTAAGACTAGGTATAAACACAACGGTTTTCTGAAAATCCATGATTCTCAAAGTTAGAGAGTATGTTTAAGAAACTAACCAGATGAAAGTGACTGAGAATAAATCTCTGTTCCATTCGTTGTGAGCTCCTTTGTAATCTGTGTTAGTTACATAAACAACGCTATATTATCCGTCATGCATATGAAAACAAATATTCATATGAGTGAGCGCGCGCGCAATCGTATCGCTGTACATATATATATATATATATATATATATATATATATATATATATATATATATATATATATATATATACAAATACATGTTTATTTATTCATATATATACATAGTTTTATATATGTAATTTTGTTTTAACGTAATGGGCACACTACACACCAGAACGTTTGATGCCAAGTCAAAGATCTTACACAGTAGCAAACAATTACTACAAAAGCCATACAAATTAAACATACCAATGAAGAAGAAGACCAATCTAAACTTCAGTCTGACTTACATGTTGTAAACCAATGGACGCATGATAACAAAATGCTGTTTAAGAAGAGAAAATTTGCATTTTAGGGGTCTGTTCACAGCATCTAATAATATCAGGAACTCAGGAGTGATTGTTGCAACCAATCTTAGCTGGGGCGCCCACTTCAGCAATATAGTCGACATGGATCCTGAATCCTCAGACTTTAGTAAAAACATTTCTAACATTGCAAAATTAACAACTGTTTTATTCATTCGTGATCATGTCTTTCTATAGAAAATGAGCTTTTGTTGACCATGCTACCAAAGGGCATAAATGTAAAAAAAGGAAATAATCTGATTGAAAGCCCTTAAATTATTATAATTTCTTTCGATAATTTAAAACACTTTGCAGCGTTTGCAAAAGGTAACCATTTTATTTTATATTTAGTTTTATGTAATACAATTTTAGATAATATTTATCATTATGTATGTTAAAATTCTACATATCTTTGTATATTTCTCTGTCCATATTATATTTGCCACGTGGTCAACAAATTACCATAAATGCGTCAGTTGCTTTCCTTATTTTCACACCTTTGCAACATTTCAAACGATACATTACATAGTCACTTAATTACATGGCTAATTTAGCATCATTTATTAAATTATGAAACTGCAGATACAAAAGTTTCTAGTTTTAAAATATCCGTAGTTAATTTCCTTCGTTTAGTGGAATATGTATGAGAAGATTCCTGAAAAATTCTGTAGAATTTCCACTTTTAAGAACCAGCCACAAAAGGGAGAAATCTAGCTGAAAATTACATTAACAAGTGAAACTTTGACAAAGTATGTTACGTAGAATTTTATTATACGTTAATTTGTTATTAATATATGTCAATATTTCTGCTACTCAAGCCATTGTAAATTTATTAGTCCTTTTCTTTAGACTAGGCTCAACCGTCTGTTTTCACAAAGGCTGAGAACAAAGACATTTTATCATTTATATCGTTTGAAAATGTTCAAAGGCGTCAATGCAGTGAAACAATTTCATTCATGTTTAATAGATTTGGCCAAAGGAAGACTATTTTGATTTTTAACACCGAGTATTCTATGTTGAGTAGTTGTTGTCCCATGAACTATACTGTGCATAAAGAAATAGCATGGTGAATCTAGTAGTTATTAGTAATTTGTAGTTGCAGTGTGGCCAAATGTGCGCCAACTTGGGCAACTAGGGCAACTTGGCCAACTTGAGCGCTGTGCGGCAACTTGACCTGTTATTGATCCTAAGTTAATAAATCTGATAAATGTGTGTCAAGTTAATACCTTGCCACTTTAGTCGACAAACCCAACAATAAAATCTTCATTTTCTAACCCCACAGAAAATCAAGTGTGAACAATTTTATTTAATTATTAAATTCTCTCCCAACATAGGAAGTTTATCGCATAAAGAAATTCCATACAAAAATGGCCAACAGATAACAAATATTTCGTGTATAATTTGATAGCACCATGTTAATTCCAATGGTTAGGTGTGATAGAAATACATAATGAACTTGTGATTAAACATCAAAATGTAGCTGCAGTACTCATGAATATGTTATGGTGTATAGGATATACATTTTGACAACATATTTTACATAAGTTTCTCATATTTCGTGGATAGAACGTTTTCTTTATTCACTTATGCATTGTATTAAAACTGTAAGTTTGTATTTGAGTGTATCATTATTATCTGATTATTATTATGCTTCTTATCTTTTACCAAAATCAGAAACGGTATTTGTTCTGATATGCGTTGCTCGGTAACAGGTTTTGAATCCTAGTTCTCCTCTAGAGATATTTTCAAACGTAAATGAAAAAGAAAAAAACATTTTACACTTACTAAAAATCATTTCATAGATTGACAAAAAGATATTTTAAGCATGACAGATGTGTTATTGTTCACAAAGATGCGTTTTCGATCAATATATTTCATTTGAAATATAATTATATCCTTCTTGGTATATACTATATTTTTTACCAGAAATATAGCCTTGAAAATAGATATACGCTATTAGCGCAGCATTTCCCGTCCTTAGATATATTACAGTTAGCTATACATTAGCATAAGTTTTGCTTTGAAAATATCACCAAAATGTATAAATTATAATTTAAACTAAAACTTTCGTTCAGGTTGTGCTTCAGAGCATCAATAATGATTATTTCTAAATTATATATACATATTTTCTGTTAGAATACATATGACTTACGTAACTGAAGTGAGGCTTAAATTGAAAATGCAATCTGAAAAATGCACCTGCACAAAATATACACGGTACCTTCATAAGAGTAAAGTATGGCTAATACGTTATGCGTGTTTAGCAAAGATATTTCGTTAGGAAAATTTGGTTGCCGTACGTCGGATTCCATTAGGTCGCCAAACATAGGATTATTTCAAAAATTATATTTTAGTTTATATGCTTACAGAGTGAACGTTACTCTTCTAGATTGAATACTTGTGTAATGAAAAAGTCCGATTTGCAAGCAAGGGATTTCGTGTTCAGTCCCACAGGGAGGAAACTTAAATAAATGACTTCTACGATAGCCACAGGCCAGTCATTGTGTTATTAGTGAAGTTAGAACATAGAAACTATGTGGAAGACGTCGTCGTCTGTCTCTCTCTCTCTCTCACTCACTTTCTGTATATATATATATATATATATATATATATATATATATATATATATATATATATATATAGCTGTATCTATTATTCTATTTGGAAGAAATAAAATGCGTCATCAGACACCAGTGCGCTCTTTATAGGTTTTGAAATTAAAGAAATGAATCTCTTTTTCTGGTCACATTCAAAAAGTCTTGAGACCATGTCATGATGTCTCATTTTTTGGTGCAAATACTTAATCTAGTAAGGTTAACTCATGTGTATATATGGTTGCACTTGTGTGTGCACCTGTGTACTTGTGCATTAATTTATTTCTCTTATATGTGTGATAATTTGTGTGAATGTATGTATGTAGGGTTTGTATATTTATAATTGTATCTAACATATTTGTATATGAGATTTTTTTACCGTGCATCTTTAAATAACAGATTTAATTGAAAAGACAAGTTTAATAATGACTAGAAGCAATAACCTTTAATCGTTTGACGTGATATTGAAGGCAGACGTTTACGTCATATGCATTCATGTTGCAAATATTACAAAATGGTATATAACTTTCTATTTGCCTCAGTATAATTAGACTACGCTATTTTCTAATGCAGTTCTAAAGTCAGGCTCATCTTGTTTTTGTTACGTGTATCATTTTTAAAGATATCTCATTCTTCGCATTGTCAGAATTAATTTTTTGTCATTCATTTGTAATGTTCCACATACAGTAAACACTGCCAGATTCTATTAATGCTTTATGATTACTTTCCTCAAATAAACTTCAATTTATATCATATTCCTATCCACATATACTTGGATTATAGCTTGTTTATTCTTTCTGGAATTTTATGGTTGTTATTTTAATGATTTCTAGCTACTAAATAAGATTCCGTTCAGCATGATCTTTGCTCAAGCAAGAGTAATTATCATTATACTCAGTGTCACTTTCACTTTACTTTCATCAGTGGGTTATTTTCAGTTTCACAACAACATGGAAATTCTAGCAGTCAATTCTGTATATATGTTACAATACATTTTAGTAAGAGAATACGGGGAATTCATGGGAGCGTTTGAGCACTCCTCTATGCATAAGATATATAGTTTCTAGTTTAGAAAGATAGACAGGAACTAATTAATAGATACTATTTTTCAAAATTTTTACTGACAATGAAGCTTTCAAATAATTTTCATAATCATTGCATAACGTAATTAAATGTAAATACTTGAGGCACCGACAAAGCTTCTCTGTAGTCGTCAAGCTATAAGAATATGTAATTAAACTTCTGTAAACAAAAGTTTTTCTATCATAAACATAAAATTGATATGACAGAATGTAAAACGAGGATAGAAATGACTAGAATGTAATTTGTCATATTTGCAAGCAGTACTGACTTGGGATTAAGCCAGGAAACAGCAATGAATAGTCTTCATGAACCTGGTGCCGAAAATAGAAAATAAAAAATTTCAGTGAAACTCCGATTTCATAACACTCTATACTATGCACAATATTAATCAATGGCAAATAAAGTAACAATAATGGTTTATGGACTGGGTGTGAAAATTTCGAGTATATGTATTGTATTATTACATTTGACACAAGTTTCGTGAAATATCACCATTTAGACTCCCTTCGTTTCGAACGTATTTCTATATACAAACACAAACAGAAATACACGCGCACACAAAAACATATATACACACACGACATATACACACATGCACTCATATATACACACACAGACAAATACATGCATACATACATCCGTCCATACATACATACATATTTATGCATATATGGATTCGGAATGAAAGTGTAGATAGATAGCTAGATAGATAGATAGATGCGCTGTATTTTTACTTTGTAACCACTATGTATTTTCGTTCTGCTATATTTATTTCGCAGTTTCAAGATGTTCTATGTCCACGTCTATCCAAATCCTTTCATCTTTCTTTTTGATCTCTGACTGACCTTCTCCGAAAACCCACTTTGTCCTGCATTATACATCTCAATCTGAGGTCTCTTTTGTACCTATGACTTTCTCTCCTTTTCCTAACACCTATAACACATCCCTTCTTTCCCTTTTCACCACGTATGAATGACCTATTTTATTCAAATTGCTGATCCAACTGCGGCTAACCCTATATAAATTTGAACACTGGAGGGATCGTTCATCGATTCTTAGCTTTTGAGTCTTTGTTATCTGCAATATCGTATTGTACAGCTGGAGGAGATATCTTCCTGGGGCTATAAACTACAGTAGCATCGTCCCATTTGGGTCAAGGACATTTAGATGGAAAATATATTGTACGATATATATATATATATATATATATATATATATATAT